>NC_066879.1:2531659-2831659 GCF_022985175.1 Labeo rohita
GTGTCCATACAGAACCACATGGAGACAAACCGTTCATCAATTACCATTATTATTTAGAAACTGTGGTTTGTGAGCTTTTTTTTCTCCTCAGAACTTTAATTTTAGCTCAAAAATATGTGAATTATATCTCATAGTTCTGACATAATTAAAGAAAATAGAGTTCATATGACACAATTTTCTTTATTAAAAAAGTCAGACTTGCGAGACGTAAACTCGAAATTGCGAGAAAAAAAGTCAGAATTCTGAGATGAAAAGTTGCAATTACCTTTTTTATTGTTTATTCAGTGGTAAAAAATGGGCTTCCATAATTTTGGTAAGTAGACTAGTAGACTAATATATTCATTAAATAATTTTGCACCTGTGCAGCCCTATGTCATCATCATCACTCAGATATCTGAGGAAAAATTCAGTGGAACTGAGAACAGCTCAACATCTCACTGATCCCTTCCAGACTTTTTACATCACTGGCCGTGTGGATGATGAAGAAATCAAACCTCATTAAACCTATTGGAAACAAGCTGGAAACAATGTGCAAGTGTGTATGAGAGAGAGTATGTACCTGGTATTCACTACGTTATGGGGACCAAATGTCCCCACAATGATAGTAATACCAGTAATTTTCCATCTTGTGGGGACATTTTTTAGTTTTTTTTCCACAGGGGATGCTTACAACAGACATAGTTTTTAAAAGAAAAAAACAAAAACAAAAACAAAAAAATACATAGATAACCAGAATACAAAACACAGTAAATACCTTCTTGTTTGGAACTGTATATTGTATTTGACATTAGATAGTTTACAGATTTTGAATTGCAATGTTTTTGTTAAGCCATGGCGCCATCTTGTGGTGTGATTGACTGGGACATGGAGGTTTAAAAGCAGGACAATATCGACCAGGATATTCTCCATCTCCCGTTGTTTCCTGTCTCTCCTCCTACTGACCTGACCATTAAAGGTGAACAAACCCAGTGTAGAACTTTTCAGAACAAATTTATATCATTATAAATTATATAATACAATATTTTTTTTTTTTTTTTTTAGATCAGTTGTATAGTATATTTAATATTATAGTAATAGGCTTGCATTTTTTTTTAATAAATACAAATGCTGTAGTTTGATAGTGTAAAAAGACATGATTTACACCATGTGCAATGAAGTAAGATGTCACTGCTGAGCTCTATTAGCATGATTTTCATTTCCATGGTAACAGCAAATTCTCTGTTGGTGGATCTCTCTCAGTATTATGGTTAGTGTAGTTCTCCGTCAGTAATTAAAGTAAAATCATGCTGACTTATGGCTTCTACAAATGCATACACTATTACGCAAGAGTTTATTGTTGGTTTTTTCAAACCCTAGTGAAAAATAAATATACTAAAATGTATTTAAAATACATTTATTTCATGCTAAGTATACTACAAATACATTTACAAATTATGTACTTAATAAAAATACCCTGCGACTGTACTGATACATTTAAAGTATGCTAAATTGTAACAACTAATTTTGTACTTAATGCAATTTAATTGTGTGGAAGTAGTGCTGAATTTCAACTAAGATATACTTAAGTATATTTGACTGTGCTAAAGTGAAACACTTTAAATATTTTGCATTTAAAGACCGATATCATTTAAAGATCATACAATCCTCATCAACAGTGAATAGGCTTAATATTAAGACGTGTATTGTGAACAAGTAGTACTCCAAAAAAAGATTAATTACAACTTTTTAAATAATTTTTATAGCAGTCTCAAGCGGTATGTCAGTAAATATGTTTACAGACTTGAACTATACTTAGTATAAAATAAATGCATTTTATATCTATTACTTTTTTACTAGGGAAAGATTGACATATTATTGTTTTTGGTCAAAATCAAAATTTACTGTTGTGCTTTATGGATCTGAATATCAGAGACATTGTATTCCTTTTTTTCCCCCAAGAGGTCAGTTAACAATCTACAAAACAAAGTTGTATTCAATAGTAAATACAATTTTAAATGTATTTGTTACTTATATTATTCAAAATCAGAAGTCCTGTGTGGATCGTGATTTCAAATTCTGTTGCCCATATTCACTGCAGGGTCAGCACGGCTAGCATTGGTTAAAGGCTTGAATTAATATTTTGAACAGTTGCTACTGGTTTATTGTTTAAAACAAAATTCTCAAATGTTTTAAATGTGCTTCTTTAAATGTGATTCCATTTACTTTGACACTTTGCTATCTAACACGGTGGCATTCAGACGTTCCTCAGTTTGACATACGTGAAACATGTTCAAAAAGTGAGTGTAAAACAAGGTAAAAGATGCACAGGTCAGCTTCCTGTGCAGCTGTGACCAAGCAAACGACTGCAGGGTCATGCATGAGAGGCGACTCGTGACAGGGTGTGTCACCTCATGCAAACACTCCTCGGTGAACACACACCCATAACCCTCACATGACCTCTAGGCAGTTTATCATGAATGCAAATGCACAGCTTATGAAATGTAAGATTCTCCATAACAAAGAGAGATAGTAGATATAGCAGATAATCTGTTTCACAGCCCAGTCAATTTTAAGCCATCATAAACTCAAGCAAAGCAAAACCATTTAGCTCCTTCCAAACACTGACTGCTTAGATGTTTTACAGAAAGATCAGATACTTAGACTGTGAATGCTAATGTGAACTCATCATTATCATTAAAAACGCACAATAATGAACCAAAACACATTACACACGCTGACACATCTGATGTGTTTTTAAAGCCCCCTGGTGGATGGAAAGTGGATTGCCTTGTCCAGGTCTTGTTTAGGCATTCTGCACTGACAGCTATCATGAACTGATCAGATAAGTGCCATTTAATCAGAATTTGTCCTGCTTCAGCACTTCTTTCAATGGACTGCACAGCATTCTCTGACCTTTGCCAGAATCTCTCTGCTCTCTAGAACAGAATGCTCTCCATTTATCCTCTTTTCAAAGCAAATTTTCTATAAACAACGATCGAGATTTAGATTTGGATGGGTACAGCTGGTTTTGCATAGACATTTTGAGGGACAATTAGGTGCGCAAGCGGAAAAAATGAGTCTACGTACTGTTGAACGTTGAGTATCTTAAAATGTTCGTGTTAGCTATGTGTGCTAGGGACGCATTTGATCTCAGCTGACAGAACCCACGAAATTATTGACACAAATTATATATATATGTAAAAGAACGTCGACCCTTGCGATAGTCTTTCAGTAATTAAACATTTCCACATTTTCCCAGGGTTGTAAACACATTTAACACCTCTCAGACTCTTTCTATAGCCCTTCTAGTGATGTCCCTCCCTTTAACAGTGCTCTGCTGCTCTTAGTCACTGTAGCATTTGGTCGGTGCCTTACCGAGGAACAGTCGACGGGATCTGGGCGGGACCGAATCGCCTCGACTGCTTGCGGTTCATTACTCTGAAATCTCCATGATCCACCTGGCCGAGCGCTTGATAGCTCAGGTGAGTGACAGGCTGCGTGTCAACTTGTTGTAGCTTAATGTACAGTGAATCAAAACGCCCGTGCATTTGTAAATTATGATTAGCACTGTTTTGCAGTAGATCTAGAAAGGTTATGTCATGCGCAACACTGCTGTATAGGCTACTACAGTGTACGATTCCAGTTTCAGCTTAAGTGCGCGTACGCATTGCAAAAAAAGAAACAAATCATGCATGCGTAAAACAAATACAGCCTTTTGATCAATGGACATTATAGCCGAATGCATCGTAAATGTAATGTATGTAAGCAATAGCTGGGTACATTCAGTGACAATCACGTCATGAAAGTACGCAGACATTGTCAGGGCATCTACTGACTGATGCATGAAAGAGAAAGCGATCGCAGTTATGTCATGTCTTCATATGCTGTACAACGATTGTATGGTTACATTGACTATCGCAGATCAAAATCAAGCACAAGCGTTGCGGCTTCTAGTGTAATTTGTTTGAATGCATGTCTTGGTGTTATGTACAGTAGAATATTTGTTTGTCTGGTGTCCTAGCTTTTTAAGCACGTTTAGCCTTTGAGGCATAATACGCATTCTTGCTATTACATTTTTCATTTGTGCGTATGTGTGTGGATAAATGAGGAATTCTGGTTCGTTGTGGCTTTAAGAAATGCATTTACTCACAATTCAAAATATAACTTCAATGACTTTGCGCAGCTTGACAGCATTAAGAAGAGTAACAGGTATTGGTTTATTTCAAGGTGGATGAGAATTAAGTAACTCTCACTTGCTGCAGCAGATCACCTGCATATTTATTTTGCATGTTTAATACTAGATGCAATTTACAGTTAAGTAACTGAGTCAGGTTAATTCAGTAACAGCTCAGACTAGCTGCCACCTGGTGCACCCAGCAATTACTGCGGTCAGTTCCACAAATGCGCAGATGACGCTCTCAGATAAGCATGTGTGCGTGAGGCTAGAAATTTTGGGCTGCACAAGGGGTAAACAATTCTTGTAGCACCTGCTGGTGATGACATTCATGTCAAGCTTCATTAGAAAGAACAGACTCATGCAGAATCGGCCCGCGCCGGTCTTTAAACATTTAGGTTGATTCAGCTAGCAGCATCTTTGAAGAAGATTGCTGAGACTGAATTAACACAATTAATCACATGCACAAGTCTAGAGGCAAAGTTCCAGGATGTTCCTTAAACAACTCTCTAAGTAGTTGGATTTGGCCTTTTCTAGATCTGTGCCACTGTCAAAATTTCTAAAAATTAGGTAGTATTCAACAACATCAGATGGTGCATCTCTGTTGTCCTATTGCTTGTCACTGCTCGTTTGCATTAGTTTAGCACATTGAAAATAAATGATGTGTGGCCTCTTTCTTGAATATCACTACTTTTGAAAGTCATGCAGGCTCTTATGCTATCTTTGGAGTGATAGATTTGTCATCTGCCATCTCAGCCCAAATTAGGTTTTTATATTCCACTCCTAAAATTTGCATAGTTGACATTTGTGTTTTCTGGTCTGTCAAAAACACACTTCTAGCACCTGTCTGTGCAGCGTACGTAGCAGATTTACAAGCTAACAATATTACAAAGATACATGCACACATATTTGAGTGTTATGCCAACATGCAACATCTCCCTCGCTAACAGTTAAAAACACCCCGGGGAGATGCAAGTTCAGTCAGGCGTTCCTCCAGTCCTCTGCCACAAGACTGAAAAACAAGTTCAACTTGAAAGTATTTGAGCCTGCGAATTGTATTTTTCTTATTTAGAGAGTTAATAAATGTTGGTTTATTTAGTTCACATAACTGTGGACTGTAATAAGGGAAGATAGACAATGAGTTCTGTCATCAAAGACGGTAAACACATTCTGTGTTAAGAAGGCATAACCTTTGCTGTTCTGGTCTCTTGTTTAATGTAACAGCAAAATTGCTGTCATACCGAGGATGCCAGCAATAATTACACTGCAGTTGTTGCAACATGACAATGCCTGTTGTTTTTTCTTCTTCTCACAGTGGATAGCATATCTGGATTTTAACTTGACTATTCTGCTAACTGCCATATTGATGTGACTAGATTTGTTGCCAAACATATACAAATATGTGACCCTGGACCACACAACCAAAAAAGGGTAAATTTTTTGAAATTTAAATCTTAATAAATAGGCTTTCCATTGATGTATGGTTTGTTAGGATAGGGCAATATTTGGCTGAGATAAAATTATTTGAAAATCTGGAATCTGAGGGTGCAAAAAAAAATCAGAATATTGAGGAAACCGCCTTTAAAGTTGTCCAAATGAAGTTCTTAGTGATGCATATTACTAATCAAAAATTACATTTTGATATATTTACGGTAAGAAATATACAAATTTTTTTCATGGAAGATGATATTTCCTTAATATCCTAGTGATTTTTGGCATAAAAGGAAAATAATTTTGACCCATACAATGTATGGCTATTGCTTCAAATATATCTGTGCTACTTGTGACTGGTTTTGTGGTCCAGGGTCGCATATTATGCTGGCTTGAGAAATTATAATTGTTATTATTCTAAGGCTACAATATCTGACTGTTTTCCCAGATCTTTAAAGCTACAATAACCAAACTCGACACAGACCTTCAGGCTGTTCTTCTGACTTACGCCGGGCATGCATCGCATGATTTTAGCCCAAATTTTCAGTTGCAGACAGTTTTGTGGAAACTGAAGACAAATGCCTGAAATCAGAGGCAAACTGACCTAGAACGAATAAGAGATCATGATACAGTTCAAGGGAAAGTTCAGGGGGTGAAGTCATAGATTTACAACAAAACATCAGCACGTATGCAAGTAACCATCTCTCCTTTGTAGGCTTCTTTTTTCATTTTTGCTTCAAACCACCATACAGACAACTTGTTGCAAGCTTTTTGAAGGCTACAGTTAAATCCAACATGTGAGCTTGTTATTTCCCACGTCACTTCTTGCATGTTTGGTTGCGAAACTTAGTTTGCAAACCAGATAGAGCTGTTGGCAATTCTTTCTACTGAAAAGATGTGTAATGTGTGACCCCCTGTAGGCAAAACATTGTGTTTTGCTCACAACAGCAACTAGATGATACCCACAGACAGTTGAGCAGCGATCCGGTGACTTTGAAAATCATGCAGTATGATTCTGTTGATCAGTTTTTATTGAGCTTATTATGTCTGTATCTTTTGATTGTGACCCTGGACCACAAAACCAGTCATAAGGGTCAAGTTTTTGAAATGGACTATTTGAAATTTGGAATGTGAAAGGTGCAAAAATATCAAAATATTAATAAAAGCGCCCCTAAAGTTGTCCAAATAAAGTCCTTTGCCATGCATATTACTAATAAAAAATTAAGTTTTGATATATTTACGGTAGGAAATTTACAAAATATCTTTATGTAACATGATCTTTACTTAATATCCTAATTATTTTTGGCATTAAAGAAAAATCAATCGTTTTGACCCATACAATATACTCTTGGCTATTGCTACAAATATACCCGTGCTACTTATGACTGGTTTTGTGGTCCAGGGTCACATATAGCAGCTGCATAGCAACACACTAGCAACCATCCAGAACACACTAGCAATTGGGATGCCAGAGACTTGGCATGTTTTATTCATAGATTATGTAAAGCTACAATGCCCTTCACTAGTATTGGCACCCTTGGTAAATATAAGCAAATGTGGCTGTGAAAATAAATCTGCACTGTTTATCCTTTCGATCTTTCATTCAAAAATTTCACAAAATTTGAACCTATCTTTGAAGTTAAAACAATGGAAAGTGGGGGGGAAACCTTATTTTGAAATAAATGTTTTTCTCTAGTTCACATTGGGCGTAGTTATCAGCCCCCAATTATTGCAACATCCTTTTCCCAGGATAACAGCTTTGAGTTTTCTCCTGTAATGCCTGATGAGTTTGGAAAACTCCTGACATGAGATCATAGACCATTGCTTCATACAGAATCTCTCCAGATCCTTCAGATTCCCAGCTCCATTTTGGTACTTCTTCTCTTTAGTTCACCCTACTCATTTTCTATAGAGTTCAGGTCAGGGAACTGGGGTGGCCATGGCAAAAGCTTCATTTTGTGCTCAGTGACACATTTTTGTGTTGATTTTGATGTTTCTTTTGGATCATTTTCCTGTTGGAAGATCCAACCACTGTCCATTATAAGATTTTTAACAGAGGCAGTCAGGTTTAGATTTTTTATCTGTTGGTATTTGATAGAATCATGTTGCCTTGTATCTGAACAAAATGTCCAGGACCTCTAGCAGAAAAATAGGCCCACAACATTAACGTTCCAGCAGTATATTTAACCGTGGGCATTAGATGCTTTTTTATCCATTTGCACCAAACCCATCTGGTGGGTTTGCTGCCAAAAAGCTCTTTTTTTTTTAGTTTCATCTGACCGTAGAAGCCAGTACCATTTGAAGTTCTAGTTGTGTTTGACAACTGAATATACTAGAGTTTGTGTTTGAATGAACAAAGAGGATTTTTCTTGAAACCCTCCTGAACAACATGTGGTGATGTAGGGGCTGTTTTATTTTTTTCTAGGCTCTCTAACCCCATAACTCAACCAATCTCTGCAGTCTTTTACCACTCAAACTCTCCTCCTCACCGTGCGTTAGGACGACATAAAGACACATCCTCGTCCAGGCAGACTTGTAACATCTTTAGTTGATTTAAACTTCTTAATTATTGCCCTGATGGTATAGGAATGTACTTCAGATATATTTGACTCATAAGAATTTCTAGGGGTGCCAATAATTGTGGCCAACATGCATTGGAGAAAAATCATGTGTTTCATAATGTGAGTTTCCCCCCACTTTCAGTTGTTTTACTTCAATGAGTTTTGTGATTTTTTTTTAATGAAAGATCAAAAAGATAAACAATTCATGTTCACAGCAGCCTTTGCTCATATGGCGGGCACTATGTTTTAAATGTATCATTTATACAGGCTGTTTTTTGACTGTATTGGTGGTTTGTTAGACTAATCGACTAGTTGGTTTCGAGTTAAACATTAACTAACAACCACCAAGAACACCTCTTCAGCTGCATAGCAACCATCCTAAATACTCTTGGTATTTTCTGATAAACTGTATTGCCTTCAAAACCTTGACAAAGTCTTGATAAACTTTTTTTTTTAAATATATATCTAGTTTAGATACAGTATTTGAGAAAAGCATTAAGACATGTTTGCTTGATCATTAGTCTTGATACTTTATTGTAATAATTGGATGATGAACTGCAACTGGTCTTGGTCTTGCTTTCTTACAGTACATGTAATTGCATATAAAATTTTTAGTGGTCATTCTTGCATATAGTCACCTTTACATTGTGCATGTGTTGATTTTTGTGCAACCAACAACAGAAAACAAAATGCATGCTCAGTGTCTTGGCTTGTAAGCAAATGCATAGCTAGTTTTTTACTTAAAATGTCATGTTGTTATAAGTTAAATACTCTTTACAAATATTTTTCCATGTTGGTAGCCCCGACTGCATTCGCAGGGAAACGCAAACGTATTGCACTGAAGAAGTGCACACTTTTGACAATATGTCTCTGAGCAACAATAATGAGGGCTGAATAGATGGCAAAAGTGAAACGTCTGAAACACTTGAATTATGCTTGAAGGTAGATTTAATTATGTATGTATACTGCTGCTTTTAAAATGAAAAGAAGACAGGTCTAGGGAAGTGTTTTGGTTTGAGGTTGCTTTATAGCTCAGGATAATTAATGGAATCCCCAGTCATGTTAAATATTACACTTTGCTTCATAAAACAAGCAAATGAGTCAGTCGTTGACATACAGTGACTGTACACAATGACAGCTACACTGAATTATTTTGCTGCTATTTTTTTTTCTTTTTAAGAATTCTTTTTACATCTTCTCTTCTTTTTTGTTGGGAAGTTCAAGGCTTCCATCCTTTTCTCCAAAATGTGAACATTTTTATTTTTTTGTATTTTATCACGCATTATTCCTCACAGAGAAGGAAAAAATGCAAAAAAATGCAAAAAAAAAAATCTTTTCTTACTTAGATTTTTTGTCTTGTTTTCAGCCAAAATATCTAACAATTCCTAAATTAAGAATGATTTTCTAGACAAGTAAAATTTATTGTCTTGTTTTCTGGAAAAAAAGAAGTCAAAATTAAGTTTTTGCTTATTCCTTAGAAGGAATTTTTTGCAGTGCATGAGCAGATTTTTATTCCAGGACATGTGATAAATTAAATATAAAGAAGATTGATTTTCAAACTTTCAAGTAGTTAAAAGTGCCCCTAAATAAAAAATCACTCATATGTGTGTATAGAGAGTACAGTAGTGAGAATCTGTACGTGGGACTGACAGATGGAGCAAACATTTGCAACTCAAATATGTTCGATACCAAGCTCTGTGACTGTGAGCACCTGAATGTTGCTGAATGAATATACTTAGTAAGTCACTTTTTTTTTTATTTTCCAGAGGTATTTCTAAATGCACTGATGTTCTTGCACTGAAGTACAGTGAATGTACTAATTCGATCATTATGGAAGTAAATGATGTCTTCTTCTTCTGTTACTGTTAGTATTGCTCATAGATCTTTCTTTTTTTTGAGATCTTTTTTTGTTCTATGAAAAAAGTGATACTACTATCTTTAAGTGATAAGATTGCATTAACTGAATTAAAAATAGATCAAAACAACAGATCTAAAATACTTTAGCAAATGCTAAGAAAGTTGTCAGACCACAACAAAATTGTGAACAATCATCACTCACTTATATATAGCAAATGCAAAAATCTAGTTAAGTTAATTAGCTAAGTATCTTTGAGGGTTGTTTTTGTCTGAGGAGGCAGGGGAGGCAGTCTTCCAAAGAAAAAAAAGCTAAACTAAAAAATGTAATAATACTCACCAGGACAAAAACAAAACTGTAGAAATATGCATGTGAATTTCTTAAATATGTATATGTTTATCCTGAGTGATGTCATGACATACTACACTGTTGTATTTCAGCGATAGTCCATATAATTACGCAACTAGGTGCATAAAAATTTCATTCATTTAATTTGTCCTTGTGAGAGAGGGACCTGCCAGTGAAAAAAAATAGCACAACAAAGAGCTCCGTTGTGGGATGTGATGAAAGAGAACAGAGTGTCAGTTTATCTGCCTTAATGTGGAAAGGAAAAGACTGTCCAGGATCAAGACTGTTTGCCAGGCACAATCACAGGCAGATGGCTGATGATAGAACAGTCATTTCAGAAGAGAGGTGATAGTGTGATAACCTCCCAATTAATTTTTTCCTTTCTTTGGTTAAGGGGATTGTGTCTTAAACAGTTGGAAAAAGGAAAACTCACATGTGAATTTATTCTGAATAATTTATGATGAACATGGTCCTTTTCCGAAAACAAGAGTGCTACTAAAGGAGAAGTCCACTTCCAAAACAAAGATTCACAAGTAATGTATGTACCCCCTTCTCATCCAAGATGTTCATGTCTTTTGAGGAAAACATTTCAGCATTTTTCTCCATATAATGGACTGATATGATGCCCTGATTTTGAATTTCCAAAATGCAGTTTAAATGCGGCTTCAAACGATCTCAAATGTGGTTGTAAACAATCGCAGCAGAGGAAGAAGGGTCTCATCTAGCGAAACGATCGGTTATTTTCATAAAAATAATTTATGTACTTTTTAATGTCAAACGCTCATCTTGTCTTACTCTGCCTGAACTGTTTTTGTTCCGGTTCATGACAGTTAGGGTATGTCTAAAAACTCTCATTTCATGTTCTCCCTCAACTTCGAAATTGTCCTATATTGCTGTTTTACCTTTTTTGTTAAGGGTGTTTGATCTTCTTTGCATGTTCACTTTCCAAAGACTGGGTCGGTACTTCTGCAGCGATGTGGGATGATTTTAAAATGATTTTTGAAGTTGAGGGAGAAAAAACGATTGCCGTTTTTTGACATACCCTAACTGTCTTGAACCAGAATACACTGAGCAAAACAGAGCAAGGCAAGACAAGCGTTTGAGATTAAAAAGTATTTAAATTGTATTTTTTTAAATAAAAATAACCAATCGTTTTGCTAGATAAGACCCTTCTTCCTCGGTTTACAACTGCATTTGAGATCGTTTGAAGCTGCATTTAAACTGCATTTTGGAAGTTCAAAATCAGGGCACCATATCAGTCCATTATTTAGACAAAAATGCTGAAATGTTTTCCTCAAAAAAAAATTCTTTATGACTGAAGAAAGAAAGACCTGAACATCTTGGATGACAAGGGGGTGAGTACATTATATGTGAATCTTTGTTTTGGAAGTGGACTTCTCCTTTAATTGTCTCCTGTCCTCTACACACTGGTGTTTCATTTTGCCGTCTGTCTTATGTGACTATTAATAGCAAGACTCAACCTGTTGTCTTGGCTGACCCTGCAGCATTTTCGGCCATAGGTCTTTTGTGGTGTGCAGATTATGTTGTGAAATTTACCTGCCTGCATACTATAATTTGAAAGTGCCATGATTAAAGGCACTGTCCAATAAATGGCAATTTATTAAGCAATCGCTGAGGCGGTTTTGGTGTTCTTATTCTTAGATGATGCAGACACATGCTAGAGCATGAGAAATTGAGCTTTGACCTTCAGAAGGAGAACCACAGAGCTGCAGCCCTCTTCTTTCTTATACCTCTGAGTCAGCACATTTAGGAGCTGGGCCAATTTTATATTAGCCTCAACCCTTTAATTTCTTTTTTCTCCTTCTTCCTTATTCAGTTACTCACTGAATAAATCTCACTTTTCCCATGGCTGCAACTGCAGACTGCAGTGATTTGTGTGTTGCTGACATCTATGCTTTCCTGCATGACTTATTGCCTTAACTTTTTTAACATGCTGGTTGCATGCTCCTGGAAGAGGCAAACACAGCTGCAGAGGTACACACGTTTGTACACACACACATACATGCATGCACACTATCTCTGTGTGTCACTCATGCCGAATCTTGTGTGATTTTTACCTAACCTATCATATGAAGATAAAAATAAATCTCATACAGGGATATTTTTCTTTCATTATTTGAATTTTAGAGGCATTCTAACTGCATTCTAATAGGCTTCTAATGGGCTCTCAATACGTATTTTGTTGTTGTTGTTGTTTTTCAAAGTCTGACATACTTCATAATGTAGCTTTGTGAATAGGTTTTAAGAGGAAACTCTTAGCTAGGAGAACTCTCAGATCTAAGATAAAGATAGTTTTGTGAACACAGCCCCAGATAATTCACAAACAGTGTCACATGCTCTCGAATATTGGAAGAAAGCATGAAGCTATGAGACAGGAGATGAGCTCTGCCCTGCTCGTGTCCAACAGCCTTCTCAAGTGGGTTTTTTTTGTGGAGAAACATATTAAAGGAGAAGTCCTCTTCCAGAACAACAATTTACAGATAATGTACTCACCCCCTTGTCATCCAAGATGTTCATGTCTTTCCTTCTTCAGTCGGAAAGAAATTATGTTTTTTAAAGGAAAACATTTCAGGATTTTTCTCCATATAATCGGATGCAAAGTTTTACATGTTGTTTGAACATTAATGTGTGTTGGCAGTGTATGTACACATCTACCCTATAATGTGGCGTCACACCGACAGAGTGTAATAATGAACATCGTCATTTACTCCCGACATCTGAGCCGCTGAAGATGCAGTGGATTACGTTTGTTTGTGAATGCGCCTCCCGATCTACATATATCCGTCTGTGTTCACGCAAATCATTTGTGATCCAGCTTCACTTACAGCAGAAGTGAGCCTAAGGGTTTTTTATGAATCTTTGCGATCACCTTTCCTAATAACTTGCTAGTTAGTAAACGCGGCTAAGGTAAACAGGCTCGTCACTCCACAGAGAGAAGAGAGGGGCGGGGCGAGCAGAGCTCATTAACATTTAAAGCAACCTCAACTACAATAGGATGATTTTTGCAGAGCTCGTTTTGACAAGGTAAAAAGGGTTTTGTTTTACACAACCATTGAGAATTTTTAACCAAAGTATATTATAGACTTTTCATTAAGACCCTAAAGAATCATATCAACTTGACAACAATGACCCCTTTAAACGCGGCTTCAAACGATCCCGAATGCGGTTGTAAACGATCCCAGCCGAGGAAGAAGGGTCATATCTAGTGAAACGATCTGTTATTTAATTTTAATTTATATACTTTTTAATGTCAAACGCTCTTCCTGACCTCTGTTTTAATTACAGTTTATGACAGTTAGGGTATGTTGAAAAACTCACATCTCATGTTCTTCTCGAACTTCAAAATCATCCTATATCACTGTTTTACCTTTTTTGTTAAGGGTGTTTGATCTTCTTTGCGTGTTTGACTTACTTATTTACAAAATTTCTATTGCTTTCCATATTCTTTGTATTGTTTCTATTTTAAAGCACTTTAAAAGTTTGAATCAAATTAAATGCATACATTGTAAATTGTGAATTATTTGAGTAAATATTGAAATTAAAAATGAGTTTTATAGTGGTTAAGCAAAGGTCAAGAGAGTCATAAATGAAACTGCAAACAGTACTGCTTTACAGGCTGGCGGCACTAAAAAGAAAGAGCCGTACTAGGGCACTGATGGCAGAATTTGCAGTGAACATTTTTTGGAGAAAGATTACATAAACTGTTTCCGTCCAAAGTTGCAAATTTAACTTATGCTGAAAATTGAAATATCTCATAAAATTACATAAGCACTGTTTCCATCCAGCAAGATGAAGAGAACTAAATCGTAACTTCCTGATAAACTGGCGCTAATTGATGATTACTAAGGATAATTTTCTGCAGTGGAAGAAGCCAGGGTCTTTTTTTGTGTATAATACATTATTTGTTTCTCAGAGTGTACAGACGAAATGCAATATATGTGGTCATGTTATGTTGCTTTCGGATCTGGTTGCCTGCTGTTTGGAAGCAGTCTTATAAGACTGTTATGAAAGGTAATCATATCAAACCACTTTTATGACAGACTTTGGCTCAGGCATTTCAGAATTTCAGATACTGTGAACCAGTGGTCCAGTGGTTAGTCCAGTTGTGCCATCCAATCAGTTTCAGGTTTTCACAACAAAACCCACCCAATTGCTACTCAAAACTAGCCCAGTCGTGTTTCAAGGGGGTCCCCCATTAAAAATCACATTCCGCATGTAAAATACACTTTTTTGGAGGGGTTCCTCTGGTTAAATTCGCATTTCAGGGGATAAATATAACGTATTGGGGTCACTTCGACCTGCGGACATGAAAAACAACCTGTGGCAACAGTAGTGCAATGTGGCAACCTGGCAACACTGCATCCAATAGTGTGAAGTCACATGACTTTTTTTGATGCACATTGAGGAATTTATTTGGTGAATGTGTTTACATTATTTGATATTCTAAATGGTGCATTAAAAAAAGTGAATTGAAACATAGTTGCAGTATAGAGAAGAAGAAATTTGAGTCGGGCAAGTTAGTTGTTTGTGGCACCTATACAGACTTAAGCCTGAAGTTGCTCCATCTGTTATCAACAAAGCCATCCAACCTTATTACAGACAATTACATCACTCCTACATGGTGGCTTGCTTGCTAGATGGCTAGGTAGAAATTACAAATTGCAGTTTGTTCAGTTCAGTGCTGTTGTTATATGTGTCAGTCTCTGGTTTAAAGCCGTGTAAAATCTTGATAAACACTCAGCAGAGCCCGCTCATGGAATATTAGGTCGCTTTCACACTTGGTTCGATTGTTTGGTCTAAACCAGTTTAATTGCTTCTCCTTCCCCTTTCCTTCACTTTTGTGTTTTGAACCTGTGGTTTTGTGTTAAGTAAGAATGGAACTTGTGCCTGCAAAGGTTCCAAAGAATGGGGTAGGGCTGCACGATATTCAAGAAAAGAGCTATAAGCGATAATTTGTTAAATAATGTGATAAAATGGATATGCAATACAATAATCATAATCAATTAAAATGAAAACATTAAAAACTGAAAGTTGCATGACTAACATGCTACAGAAGCATATAATTGTAGTTATATTTAGCTCTGACATTATTTGGTATATCTAAGCTGTTTGCTCATTGTCTGTTAACTGAATTCATGCAATGACAGGAGTATTGACATTTCAAAATTTAAAATCAATATTCAATTTTAAATACTCAGTATTTTCTTTTTTCCTGTCTTATCATTTAGTTGCATGTTGATTGGTGTTAGAGGTCATTTGTGGTCACCTTTTATTGTGGTGATACCTGAAAACTCTGCCCCTGAAACTTTATTGACAGACTCTTGTGTGAGAGAAGATTTGAGACGATGGTGATTTATGCAGAAGAACAGTTCCTTTTGTTCCTTGCTTTTAATTTGGTCATTTTATTCACTTTTAAAGGAGACTAAGGTCAGGCACACATCCATAATAGGCCCTATCATAATATAGGTCACAATGTTATGATAGGTCAAGTGCCTGTTACCGAAAAATGTCATATTGCATACAGCTGACGGCCTAGCAACTGACATTTAATGGGAATTGTACTTTTTTTTAACATTTGTAC
Organism: Labeo rohita; assembly: GCF_022985175.1. Lineage (NCBI taxonomy): Eukaryota > Metazoa > Chordata > Actinopteri > Cypriniformes > Cyprinidae > Labeo > Labeo rohita. Next base: position 2,547,610 of record NC_066879.1, read on the forward strand.
ATACAAGTTTTTGGTTTCAGATGAAGCTTGAGGGTTTTTTTTTGAGGAATGCTGTACCTTAACTAGTAAAAACTGTGTAATGCACAAAATCTTGGGGGCTGTTGCTTTATTATACCTTGTGGCCAAATGAAATGTCATCCACTGAAAAAATAGCTTCAGTAAACAGGCATTATGTCATCTCCAGTCTGCTTTTCTGTGAAATTACACAGTGTCTGTATGAGGGTCTTCTAAGCATGCGGAAGCTTTTTGAAATGATTCACAGATAATTACCATCTTAAAAGATCCCACTTTGCTGCCACAGAGGTTTGTTAGCAAAGCTTTAAAGGCCATCTCTCACACACTTGCGTACTGCAGGCATAAGATCTAAAACTTCCCAGACTAAATTACCTGTATGAAGACACAAAATACACAGCTGAACTAAGGGCATTTGATTTTAGTCAAAGGTTTTGCTATTTCAGCTTCCATGAGCCATTGGACTTCCTTTATCTATGAGGTGCCCAACTATCCCTTTGTATTTACATTTATTTATACAGTATATCAGTCTTAACAGATCTTGGCTTGCTCGCTATAATGGTATAATCAAATACAACATACAGAAGTGGTTTTGTTTTCATTTCAATTTCCACTGATAGTGCCCCAGAATTGAGAAGAGGCCATTTTGATTGGATGTTATCAACTATGAGCTCTGTTTTGAGAAAACAAGACTACTCCCTATGTCTCTGGGATCGTACCACAGGCTTCCAACAGGTCAGACTGGTTTCTCTTTGCGTGTTGTATGCTGCCAATTAAACTGTAATTATGTTCCTGTCCCCATATATCAGAGTATTTTAGGATGTGTAATGAAGTACAGTATAGAATGTGTAAAATATAAACATTGTGGCGCTATCAAAACATAACCTGCTTGTAGCTTGAACAGTAGAATATGGCATTAGCAGTACCAAGACTGGTTTGATTCCAAGGGAATGCCCAAAAACTGATCAAATGCATTTCCTTAATGCAATCTGGCAAATACATAACTGTAAACATTTCTCTGTTTGTTTAAACATGCGACTATTCTTACACAGCAACACTGACTCAACCAAAGGCCCGAGTTTAGGGATTCTTGTTTCAGTTCTTTAACGATTCCATTAATAATTTTTATTTTAAAGGGGTCATCGGATGCAAAGTTCACTATTACATGTTGTTTGAACATTAATGTGTGTTGGCAGTGTATGTACACATCTGCCCTATAATGATAAAAATCCATGCAGTGGATCCAATCCATCCCCTTTTTCAAATCGAGCCATTCTCAGATGCCTCAGAGGCCACTCCCACCATAGTTGATTGACATGAGCGTCTTACCTCAGACCCGCCTTACATCAGCTGTAACAGTCTGACCTCCATTGTTTCGATGCCGGAGCAGGGATGTAAGTTAGACAAGAATATCTCTGATTTAGTGATTGAGGTGTTGTGTTGCTGGATGTAATAATGAACATAGTGGTCGTCATTTACTCCCGACATCTGAGCCGCTGAAGATGCAGTGGATTACGTTTGTTTGTGAAGGGAATGCGCCTCCCAGTCTACATATATCCCTCTATGTTCGCGCAGATCATTCGTGGTCCAGCTTCACTTACAGCAGAAGTGATTATAAGGGTTTTTTTATGCATCTCTGCAATCACCTTTCCTAATAATGTGCTAGTTAACAAGTTTCTCGGCTAAAGTAAACACGCTCGTCACTCCACAGAGAGAAGAGAGGGGCGGGGCGAGCAGAGCTCATTTACATTTAAAGGAACAATCCATCAGAATGTGTTGATTTTTGCAGAGCTCATTTTGACAAGGTAAAAAGGGTGTTGTTTTACACAACCATTGAGAATTTTTAACCAAAGTATATTATAGACTTTTCATTAAGACCCTAAAGAATCATATCAACTTGTAGAAAATGGGCATCCAATGACCACTTTAAAGGAACTGATTTAATTCTCACAAGCTGATTTATACATTGATTACCCTGATCTCATCAGCCTTTAGTAAACGAATAACTGATCAAGTTCAAGACTGATTTGTAAAAATCATTTAGAAGAGTCGTGTGTTTCATTAAAAAGAAATGGCTCATAAGAGCCTTGTAAACCAGCAAGGATTATACAACGTCTTAATTTCTCTTTGTCTTGATTTTAGTTACAGTCTTTTTCTCTTTTCACAACTCATTTCAAACATGACAAGACTTTACACTTTTATGTTGTCATTGTTGTGGCTAATTAACCTTAGTTTTCCTTTGATGCAATTAAACTGAACAACAGGAGATTTGTCTGACTCAAACAACATTGAAAATGTTAACAAAACAGAATTAACTAAAGAAATCAGAAGGCAAAATGAATAACAAATATGAAATGAAATGTGAAAAATGTGAAAAATGAAATGGCATAGTTATTAGTACATGCCAGCAGTATGCTCTGAAAAAACAGTGATGGATGTTATTGTTCCACATACTATAGGTAAACCAAACCTTCTGTCAGCAGGGAAACCTGCCTGTTTGCTCAGAGAACAAAAAAACACCTCTTCACTCAATGCTATAACATCACTAATGGTCACACAAACAGGAGCATGTGCGAGCAGACACGTGTTCTCACACATGCTCCTCAGCATGCAAAGATTCCTTGTGAGGCTGCACGCTCTGTCTTTTTCTGCTGGAATGCACATATTGCTGCAGTAAGCAACCCTGCTGGCGCTTAATGCCACCATTTTTAATTGGAAATTCGCAGCATCCTGTAATCTTGTGACAGCATATGTGAAATCTCTCTCTTCTTTTATCTATATAATTCACAGGCGAATATCTCTGGAGTTTGTTTAAAATCCTATATCACACCACTGCAGGACTTGCATTAAAGGTTCCTTTGGGAAAATTAGCAACATATATGCAAGTGATTTACTCGCAGTATTTATTTATTTACGTATTTTTTGATTAATTACAGTTAAAACTAAAATTAATTCAGAAAAAGCAAATTTAAAACTTATGGACATTATATTTTTTGGCATGTCACGAGCAGGGCTCTGTACAAGAATAGATTTGTCAAAAAATGACAAATAAGAATAAGTAGTCTATGTGTATGACCAACTGTGATGCATCAGCGAATTATTAAATGTAAGTTTCAAACCTTTTTTGTGACACTAATGTGATGAAACAGTCAAAAAATGTGACTTAGGGGTAATTCCATATAAAAGTCAACCATAAAAAATTAGTTTTTACTAAAGATTTTTACTATACTGAAAGCACAGTATATGATGTCAACATTTTGTGGTTCAAATACCCATGTGAGCTCTGTCTTAAAGTTTTTAAAGCTTTTTTTTTTATTTTTAGTGCATTTTTATTTTATTTTAATTCATTTTAAGTGCTGTTTTCAGGCTTGTCACATCCATAACAGTACATGTTTCTCATAAATAGACATATCAAAATTAAAATAAAGTAACAATTTTATGTTCTGTGAAGAACTATCACTTCTCTGTTTGTTGGGTATTATTGCATCTGGTTTGTGCATTTTAATTTGCAGGAATCCTACAAAGTATGTAGCCTCTCAAAAACTGTGTCTTTTTTTGTCACATCCATAACGCATGATTATTTCCCTATTTTAACATAGAAAACTTGTGCGTAGACTGATATTTTTCTGATGTGTAGACTCTATCAACAAGGGTTTATTTAAATATAAACAGATGGTTCGGTATATTGGTAACACATACATTCTGTAAACATTTATATGTCACATCCATAATGCTGGAATTGCCCTTAGGCCTATGTCAGTCATAATTGTCTCATTAACAGTAATTCACCTTTTCTATCATTTTATTTTTTATGGCATAATGCACACCTGTCACGCTTGGTTGCAGTAAAGGATTGCAGAGTTGAGCAATTGCAGCAATCTTCTTTTTATTAGCAAACTCAAAATGAACAGTACATTCAGGAATCAAAATAGCTTTTAACACGCTTACGGTTTAAAAAAAGACGAGCAGTTCCACTACAAACAAGTGTGTAGCTCAAATTAGTAAGAATTGCAGCAAACAAGGAAATCAGACATACAGAACTAAAACAGACAAATGAAACACAATCCTGACATGCAGGAAGGCACATCTACACATCTTAACTGTATAACAAGTAAAATCCATTAGAGTGGGGTGGAAGGGGGTTAAAGGTGGAGAACATTGGGAAAATTGACTAGGGTCTCCTGGTGGAGGGAGAAGCCAGAAAAGCAGGAGGAACCAGGACTCAGAGCATAGTATATTTGTTAATGTCCCCATGGAACTTGTTTGCATAATCTAACTTCAGTGTAAATTCCCACTACTATGATTGGGTAACATTTGCATTTGGGTAACTTTGCATATGAAGCAAGTATTGCATGTGAAAACTTTGTTTTTTTAATCTCAACAGCTGTTGAGATTAACCATGAAAATGCTGATTATAGCATTATATTTATATTTACTCCCATTGCATAAACATTTGCAGCACAGTGCACTGTCAAATTACAGTCATGTCTGATCTTGCCATTACAACTCGATTTCTGCAGTCTCTCAAATGCTTTCACCATGACATTGCAAGCATGGTGTGAATACGCAAGTGTAGTGAAGATAGCATCATTGATTATGTTGTAGGCTAGTATATATCACTTCACTAACACGCTAGTCATCAAAGAGGTGAAGACGAAGTAGTAGGCTGTGCAGGCACATCGGAGATTATGCAGGCCTATTTATCCTTTTTTAAAGGAGACGTCCACTTTCAAAAACAAAGATTCACATAATAATGTACTCACTCCCTTGTCATCCAAGATGTTCATGTCTTTCTTTCTACAGTCGTAAAGAAATTGTTTTTGAGGAAAACATTTCTGCATTTTTCTCTAAATAATGGACTGATATGGGGTCCCGATTTTGAACTTCCAAAATGCAGCTTAAATGCGGCTTCAAATGATCCCAGATGTGGTTGTAAAGGATCCCAGCCGAGGAAGAAGGGTCTTATCTAGCGAAACGATCGGTTATTTTTATTTTAAAAATTCAATTTAAATACTTTTTAATCTCAAACGCTCGTCTTGTCTTGCTCTGTCTTGCTCTGTGTATTCTGACTCAAGACAGTTAGGGTATGTCCAAAAACTCCAATCGTATTTTCTCCCTCAACTTCAAAAATCATTTCAAAATCATCCTACATCGCTGCAGAAGTTGCGAGCCAGTCTTTGCAAAGTGAAGATCAAACACCCTTAACAAAAAAGGTAAAACAGCGATATAGGATGATTTTGAAGTTGACAGAGAACATGAGGTAAGAGTTTTTCGACATGCCCTGTCATGAACCAGAACAAAAACAGAGTTCAGGCAGAGTAAGACAAGTTTGGCATTAAAAAGTATATAACTAATGAAAATAACCGATCGATAGATAAGACCCTTCTTCCTTGGCTGGGATCGTTTACAACCGCATTTGTGATCGTTTGAAGCCGCATTTAAACTGCATTTTAGAAGTTCAAACTCGGGGCACCATATCAGTCCATTATATGGAGAAAAATGCTGAAATGTTTTCCTCAAAAAACATAATTTCTTTACAACTGAAGAAAGAAAGAAATGAACATCGTGGATGACAAGGGGGTGAGTAAATTATTTGTAAATTGTTGTTCTGGAAGTGGACTTCTCCTTAAACCTTATTTTTAACCTTATTACATAAAAACCTGGAAGTAATAAGAAGTAATTTTGGCAAGTTAATGGACTTATTTGGACTATTGAGAAAGTGTTGTTTTTATAGCACAATGACCTTATATGTCAAACGATAAATTCTTGACCACTTTAACAGCTGAATTTTTGGTAAACAAAAAGCTGTCATTAATCTAACTCTGATTAAGTATGACGTGGCTGTGTTGTAGTTTACATTAATTTGTAAAAAATCTACTTTTATGTTGCCATTCTGTCTTTCTCTTCTCGCCTGAAATTCCCTGTCCCTCGCCATCTTTCATCTTCTTTCTCAAAGACAAAACCAATAGAAGGGAGGGAGTTTGTTTGCTGGAGGGTGTCATATGAGTCTGGCAGTGTATGACAGGCACTGTGTGAGACAACACTGTCTTACTGTTTTTAAGAAAACTGTCTTTTGCTCTCCATGACGGGATCTCCGCTTGGCAACCAAGCACATGCCAATCATGGCCACATACATCTGCAACTCTCTGAAATGACTCTATTCTTTGTTAACTTTTTTTCTCCACCATACTGTTTCAAAGTAACTTGTAGAATGTTTATTAACACACATTTGAGTGTGATGTGAAGTTGATGAAATATTAAACCCCCAAAAGTCAAATTTTGTAGATAAATCTTTTATTCCTTATAACCTCTAATAAATAATGCTTGTGTCACCTCTCTACTGGTATCTTTGCCCATCCCTCCCATGCAAAAGCTTCCAGATGACTTAGCTTACAGATAATCTGGCAACATGGTTTTCATGTTGCCACTGCTTTCTTTAAAACCCACCATATATTTTTAATGAGGTTTAAATTTAAACACCGAACAGGTCACTCAAGTACATTCTACGATCGATCCCTTGAGCGAAGCTTCAGTAGATTTGTATACATTAGGATGTTGTCCTGCTGGAAGGTCCATTAATCATCAAGCATCAATAAATGCACTGAAAGCTTCACAATTTTTGCCAAAAAGGCCTGACACTTCAAAGAATCCATAATGTCCTTCGTACAGTCAAGAATTCCACTTTCTGTAACAGCAAAGCACACCTATAACAAGTTTACCTCCTTGTTTGATGATTAGGCAAGGCTTTCTGCTTATAAGCCTTGCCTTTTTGTGCCAGACATATTGTTGATGGGTGCAAAAAGTTTGTTTTTGGTCATGAAACATTCTTTCAGAACTCTTTCAGTTAGTTTTGCATCAAATACGTGTTTTGCATGCACTTTTCCACTTAGGCAAGCAACTTGTGGACAGCTTTTCTTGCGCATGAAATCGCCCACATGCCAACAATCCAATGAAAACCCTGAAATCTTCTTGAGTCGGCACAGTTTTAATGGGTGTGGTGTTATGTTTATAATTTTTCATATCGAATGAATGTGCCACTGCAAGTCAGTGAGCCAAAAATAAAGCTAAAATGAAAATAAAACATATGTAGTTGTATTGAAAAGGTACCTTGACTGTAGTTAAACTTCTTCTGAAGGTGAAGTGTGTAATTTGCATTTTAGTGGGCCAAATGAAAGTGCAAAAATAATGATTTAAAACTGTTTTTAAACAGGTTTCCCAATCACTTCCCCAACTGCCACTGGTGAGCCAAACAGTGCTCCTGCCCCAAAATCTCTTGTGGCCTGTAGTACAAAGTGGGTTTAACCGTCTGGCCAGGTAAGTTTGAGTTTAATTTATCTCTGTATTTTCTTTAGCACTAAGATGTATATGATTTTACAAAATTCTACGGTCATAGTGCACCACAGCAGACAGACATGGCAAACCTGCTTACAGGCAAGTTATGTTTTCAGTCACAAACAGATATTGGTCCAGTCAGCTGTGAGCACAGTCACATATCTGTGAAACAACAAACCAACTTCATCTGTAATCTTTGCCCTAAATTAAAGTGTGGTTCACAGCTGTCGAGGCTTTGTTTAGTCCATTTACTGTAACTACACACAGAACACTGTTTCCTCACGGACCATTATTACTGACACACAAACCGATAAACGCTGGACATATTTAAGACCGTAAATTAATGGTAGTTAGTTATGATGTCCATAAGTTAGCTATGTTTTGTGAAAGACTAAGTTCCATTTATGTTGATTGTCTCATTCTCTCTCTGTGACACACAGAACGTTAGAAACTTAGTCAATCTCAAACAAGAAGTGCCTCAGCGTGATTACAAATGTGATAGTGATTTTATGCAACAGTTCATCAATAAACAATAATTAATATTAAGAGACTTATGTTTTAGACAGCATATTGCCTGTTTTTGCTCTATTTTGCCAACAAATAACCATTCCACAGCATTGTTTTGCGTCTTTGAGCAACATGACGGTGTTTCTTTCTTTTTCTTTCTTTTTCACCCGTTAAATGATTCAGTTCAATCGCAATGACTCACTTACTTAACAGTGACTTGCTGACACCTACTGCGGTTTTGATTTCACGTTTAAAGTATCTTCATTTTAAAAACACATGTAAATATCAGTATTCAATGTTTTGTTTAAAATAACAAAATAGTATTTATGCATTTGTAACTGCAAGTTAAATTAAATAGAGTGTAAATAGGCCTTAATGTTATTAATGTATGCAATTTCAGCAATAAAAATGTTAATTTTTCTAAAAAGAAAATTTTAAGAGACCTATCTTATTTTTTTTGTATATTTAGTATTGCTCTTTAATGAAGAAAAACTTCTTATCCGATTACTTGATTAATCGATGGACTAATTAGTAGAGTACTCGATTACTAAAATAATCAATAGCTACAGCCCTAGTACAATTTATTAGCACTAGAAAACTGCTTGTCTGGAAAAAACATGCTATATTTTTTTTTTAAATACTACTGTTGTTGTTGTTTTAAGAATGTAGTAATTGATATTTCAAATCTATCTCATGTTTTCGCTCATATTTTTGAAATTTGAAATTTGCTCGTGTTATAGCTGTCTCTATATCAGACTACTGTCTGTATCGGCTGCTGATATTAGCTGTGGGCATAAATATGAAAAATAAAAGGTATCATAAATGCGGATTATTTGAAATCAAAGCAATTTTAAAGGAGAGAGTGTAGTGAGATCTGACAATCAAAAATGACAGGACTGTTTCACACTATCACACTAAGAAGAATATTTAGTCATTCTTCAAGGAAATTAACAGTGATGGAACAAGACTGCTGAAAAGCATGACCTTGGGCATACCCACTGTGAGGTGGTACATCATAAATAGAACATTGGACAAAAATACTACAGTCATTCACACTGAATGGTACCTCAGGGAACACTGGGGATGTCAGAGTGTCATCCAGTTTGGACTTTGTTGTGCATTTGCAATTTTCCTACCTGTGCTTGTTGTCACATTTACTGATTATTGATTTGTAATTTCGTTCAGCTGTGTTGCCACTAATCTGCCACCAGTCTCGTCCATGTTATGTTTGTGGTGTACCCCGTTCGTATTGCCTGTGTGTTGGCTTAAAGATTTTTAGAACCTTTATCTTCTTCTTCGTGTTTGTATACAGCGAGCTGTGACAGGCAATACTTCAAGAAATGGTTTACTTCTAGAAAAGTTTGATTACATTTTAGTTAAAACTTAAAAAACCTTTCAAGACAGATCTACCACAAACTCTTAAAACATCAGTTGTTAAAAAAATAGCTCACCCATTATGAAATCTGTGCCATGATTTAGTCTTCTTCATGTCAATCCAAATACATATAAGTTTCTTTCTTTTTTATTTGTTTTTCTGGTGAGCACACTTTAATGCTTACTGAAGCAATGGACGTAATATCTGCCATAACTTTTTTTCTTGATAATTTCTTGATAATTTCTAATCATTTTAACCAGTTTGTCAAGAATTAAAATATTTTAGACAAAACAGTAGGCTACTAAAAATGCAAAATGATCATTTTGTTTCGAAGATGATAACTGGACACCACTCACTGATTTAAATATGGAAGTGAGGACATGTGACAACATTATTAATAGCTTACTGAGGCAAATGTCGTAGTTAATAGTTAACTATGACTTTTGCATCAATAAACTACTCATTTCAGCTTATTAATAGTAGTTGTTAAGTTTAGGTATTAAGTAGGATTAAGGATGTATAATATGGTCATGCCAAGTATGTGCTTAATATGTATTAATAAACAGTCAATTTGCTAGTAAACCAAAAAACCAAGACTACTGGGAAAAGTTGGTTGTCACTGTTCTGCTTTTCTTACACATGTTGCTATTCTTTCACACCTAAGGAATCTACTTGGTAGCTGGGTGTACCATGTGCAGAAAGTGTACATGGTACACCCAGTTACGCCCAACTGTGTTTCCTGTCACATCTATCACAATGTAGTACCACACCTGTGAACAAGTATTTTCATGTTAGAAGGAGGTGATGAATTACAGTGGAATTACATTTGAATTGAATATTCTAATTGGGGTTTGTTTTAAACCTCTAACCACTAAAATGTACTTTTTGACACGGTTTACTTTCTCAGTATTTTTGGTTTTGTTGTGATTTATCAGTGCATGATACTCTGCCTGTGTAAATTGTGAAATGTCTTCAAATATTTTTTGAAATATCTCACCGGTCAAGCATACACTGATCTACAGACAGCTTGATATCAACAGTTAGAGGACAAACAGGAGTGACACTGTGTTTGAAGTGTGCATAAGTATATTTGCAGAAGGCCAGAAGGAGTGTCTTAATAAAGCTGTGAGCAGACATGAGTAGAGAAGTTTTCTGTTATTTTGCTTTAGTGTGCTATGCTGGAGTATGCTGCAGATACTAATGCCCTGTTGCTGGCAGAGAGGATAATGGCAGTCTGATAGCTGCCCAAGTTCATTTGAGCACTGTGACAAAGCTTTCTGCCTGTGAATGTTTTTTTTTTTCTTTTTCTTTTTTTTTGGAGATCTAGAGCACACTGCTATGGTCTCATCATGGCATGCTGTAGCCCACTGAGGCTTCTAGTCAAGTCAAGTCGTATTTATATAGCGCTTTTTACAATACATATTGTGTCAAATCAACTTTGCAGTATTAAACAGGAAAATAGTGTGTTGATAATGCAAGAAGATAATAGTAAACACTCAATTTTTCAGTTAAGATCAGTTCATCATGGATTCAGTGATGTCATCGTCTAGCACAATTTGGTTTAAATAGTATCTCTGCAATCAAGTTAACAATATTGACAGAAATTAAGTGTCCCCAACTAAGCAAACCAGAGGCAACAATGGCAAGGAACCAAAACTCCCATCGGTGACAGTGCTATCAAGGAAGTACAGAATGCATAAATAGTTACTGAAAATCATATATGTAAAGTCAGTTAATAAAACTCAATTAACTGACTTTGCATATACCATTTTTCAGTTCTGAATTGTGGGCCGCAGTCAGACACTTTAATTCAAAGTTCCAGAAGCCCCAATTTTCGCTTATCCACAGTTTGAGGTAATCTCCAACAAAAGTGTGAGAATTGGAGGCAGATTGGCGCTCATTCATGTGAGTAAAAATGTGAATTAACAAAGACGTAGTCTGGGAGAAGAGCTGATTCATCGCTGATGCTGATGAGATGTTTAGCATGCTAAATATATGTGATGCGATCTAGGAAAACCCAGCACATGGTGAAATTGTATATTTTTTAGGTTTTGACACCATATGAAAGCTGGGTTTAAGCCCTTTCCATAGCTTGAACGTAACAAAAGTTATGGCTATCTTAAGTTGGCTGATAGCTATGATTTTCAGGAATGGAATTTTGAGAAAAAACACATTTAAAGTGAGACGGGTTTTAATTTCAGTTCAAGAGTTTAACAAAGCTGTCTGTCAAGTCAGGAGTGCTATACTGCATCATTACACAAACAGAGTAATGTCTGTTTTCCGTTGTTTATCATGGGCATAGTCTCCAAACTTTTGATCATCCCTTGTATGTTTACATAGCATAAATAATGCAGCCTACCTTGTAGTTTAAATGCATTATTTAGCTTTTTATGCATTTTTGTAGATAAGACAGATGACAGGAAAGCAGTGGAGCATTATCGGCAAAGGACCGGAATCGAACTCGGGTCACCATGAGCACAGTTGTGCTGCATGTCAGTGCACTAACCACAAGGCTATTGGCGCCAACCGTGTAGCATAAAACAGAGTAACCTCTTTAGTAACTTCTTCATCCGGTCCTTCATCTCTGGATGTGAAATAGTCCATTATAACATCGTTTAGGACACTGACATCACCAAGATTGAGCATATTGAGACAAGTAAGATTGGTTAAGTGAGCAGCTACTTCAGACTGCATTGTCAAAAAACTGACATTCTACCTATTTTTCGAATTACCTGAAAATGTCCCAGCGCGTCATCTGATGGGTTTTCCCAGATCGCATCACATGTTGACCTGTCTACGAGTCTTGCAGTGTGAAATGTGTAAATGGTTATTTTCTCCATCACTTTGCATGTGTTTGGTTGTGAAATGCAGTTTGTAGATAAGACAGAGTTGTCAATGATAATAGTAGTCACCGTGTATTTAAGAAAAACATTTATTTTTAATAATGAGATTCCCTAATTTTCAATTGTTTTACTTCAATAAAAGGTTAGATTTTTGTGTGTGTGTTTTTAATAAAAGATCAAAAGGATTAATAATGCAGATTTATTTTTTACAGGCTTACTTTTTTTGCATTTACCAAGGGTGTCAATAATTCTGCTTACCACTGTATGTATGCTGTCTGGGATTAACCTGATACAAAAGCAATAGAGGTCAACAAGATATACTCGATAGTACAATAAAACAAACATGTCTGTGGTTAAGGTGTACCCTACCTTCTAGGGACAAAACGTTCTCACAAAGATGCCAATATTCAAAATCCTTGTGCTTTTGGGGACATTGTTTTTTAGAAAACAGCTGAGTAATGTCAGGAAGTGAAGTGAGAGAGGGTGGCACACTATATTGGCGCACTGCCCACAAAGCTATTGGTGCTGACAAATAGCAGAAAGTTTTGTGTCAGAGATTAGGTTTAAGGGTAGGGGTGGGATAAGGGAATAGAAAATGCAGTTTGTAAAGTATTCCAATCATGGATGGATTGTCCACATAAAGCATGGAAGCCCAACATGTGTGTGTCTGTGTTTGTTTACCCTTTAAAATGGTGTTTGTTCATCAAGGTTCTGTAACATATGCATCTGTATTTATGTTGTTTATGTAATATCTTGTATAAGTGGATATAAATATTTAAATTACGTTTTAAATGTGTGTACAGTACAACACAGAAAAAACTGTGTGTAAGAGCATTAGCGTGGGATCTTATGCTTAAAAGGAACATAATTCTGGTTGGCATGCAAAGAAAATATGCAAGTTTCCCTGCTGCAAATTCTAGCAGGAGTCTTTAGATGGAATAACGGTCCCTTCTGTCCAGATAGGCAATGATCCAAGACTGCATGGAGCATTTTGCTTCATTAACCAGTATAAAGTAAGCAGCATCACACTACTAGTACAATGACTTATGTTCCTTATTGCCTGGCATATAAACACACGCCTTTTGTGTTTGATCTTAGATACCAGAGTGCAGTGTTCAGCTGTATTTAGTTTGAATGTGTGCAAAGGTGACATGCTTTCTTTTAACACAAGAGCAACAGATCTTTTGGCGTGCTGCCAAGTGAGCAGATATTTGCATCCAATCCATCATAACAAAGGAAAAAAAAACCAAAAAAAACAATATGAGCAATGTGTATTGGCACAAGAACAAGGCCTTGCTGGTAGTGTTGTAGAATCTGACTGGTCTAAATTTTTTATAAATTTCTTGTCTTGGTATGGGACGCATTTGTACTTGGTCTTATCTTAGACTAAGAGACTCAGGATTTTATTTCAAGGCTGATCATGACCACAACTGCAGGGATAACACAAAAATGCACACTGTACAATTGTAAATGCAATCAATAACTTGTTTCTATTTTTTTTTTCTTTTTTTTTTTTACCATTGTGCCAGGTTAGAGATTAATAATGGATTATTTCAAAAACATCACCAAAATTCCAACTAAATTCAAAATATAATTGGTAAAAAAAAGTATTTATATGAGACCTTTTTTTAAAATATCATAACATATAATATAATTAAGCAATATAACGAGAAAGAGAATTGTTTTCAAGAATATGAGCATTATTGCAAACGTGATATTGATTATATAGTTTTTAGTTCATATAAAATGTTTGCTGTATTACATGAACAAAAATAGTTCCAAACAAATGCACAGATAGCCAAACACAGCAGAACTGTTTTCAAGCAACACACAGCAGTGTTTATTTACTAAATGAATTAGCTGCTTTGAACAAATCTGTAAATAAATGATTCTATGAACAGTTTGGCACCTCCTACTGGTGGTTTTAGTTTCAAACAAACAAAAGTATAATTTTATTTCTCCATATTTTTATATTCAAAATGTATATTATTTATATTATGCTTTCATAAAATTATTTGCAGTTGTAATTTTTTTGTATATTATTATTATTATTATTATATCAACACAGGTAGTAAATGTGCATTTTTCAGATGATTTTCATGTGTGCTGGTCTAGTCTTTGTCTTGACTAAGACTCCCCCTGCCTTGGTGAAGACCACTGAAGACATTGGGTAATAATTAGGCTGAGGCTTCTTCACCCCGTCTCATTCGGTGCTATTCAGATGCACTTGTGTCATAACAGACTGCTCTCCAGAACAGATTGTGCCACAGATGTCTCACAGTACTTCCTACTAAAGGGTCACTAAATGCTTATGTCATAGTATGGGCTTCTTGTGATTAATACAATAAAATATGAAGTACATATTCTTTGTGATGTACTAATTATTGGATTTAGTAGATCATGTCACATTCTGGGTGGTGCTGAGAAGAGTATAGCTGGGGTAAGGAAGATCAAAGCAGATTCAAGGAGGCTGGCCGGGAGACAAAGCCGGAGGGATGGAGGGATGGAGGGACAGGGTGACGCCACACAGCTGGAGGGCTGAGGAGGATCCGAGGACCAAGGCACAGCTGGTGGGAACGAGGATAATGGAGCCGGGATGGAGGAGCAGCAAGACTGGAGGATCTAGATGAAGCTGCAGATCCAGAAGTCTGAGGTGGAGCCAGGGGGATGATGGGCCGATGTAGATGCTGCAGTGATGACCTGTCACAGTAGAGCCCAGAGAACAAGGACCTACGGTGGAGCTGATGGTTCGTAGGGTCGTGGTGGAACCAAGGAATCTTAGGGCCAAGGTGGAGTCTTTGGTGGAGGTGGGTGATCCAAGGGCCAAGTCAAAGCTGGAAACCTAGAAACCCGAGGAAGGGCCTGGGAGTTGGATGGAGACAAGGATCTGGACGGTAATAGCGTGGATGACAGAACCAGGAAGATGGATGGAACCAGTAGAGGGGACGGAGCCAGGAGGCTGGTTGGGACCAGTGGAGACAAAGGAGCTTGCGGGTGTTAGGCAGAACAAAGAGGAGGAAGGCCAAAGGAACTGGATGGAACCAGGGAATTTATGAATCTGAAGGGTCCAGTGGAGAATTAAGAAGTCCTTGTGGTTGTAAACAGTACCAGAAAAGGGTTCTTCAACTTATAACAATAGCAGAACCCTTTTTAGTGCTAAACAGAACCCTTTTTATAGGGTTCCATAAAGAACCATGCTTTGAAAATGCTGTATATGAACTTAATGGTGTTATAAATAACATTTTAATTATAACATTATTAATATTATTTGTATATATTGTCTAATAATATCATGTTTTTTTACTCCTCCATCTGCCTGGTATTACTGCAATATCATGTAGTGTGTTTTGCAATTTGTGAACATGCAGCAGGATACAAGGGAGAGCAATTGATCAGGAATGTATTAGAAGATAGGAGACAGTTTGGATTTTTTAAATATACACCTTACTTGTGAAAATCATACCAAAACGAATAAAAAACTGCAATTGCCCATATTAATATGTAGAGAATAATATAATAAATAGACAACTTTTTTTCTTTTCAGGAAAGGTGACTATGAGGACTGAGACAGGGCCTGGGACTGAGGTGCCACCCCAACATAAGGGTACTGACAGTACTGTTCCAGAGTCAGCCTCAGATGGTAAAATGGCAAAAGAGGTAGGGAATTGTTTTAAATGTCCAACTAATATTTTCAGACAGAGCAATTCATGGTCATTAATGGTCATTAACACAGGTGTGAAAATTATAATGTAATATAAAATAATGTACTGTAATATAAACTGGTAATATGAACTGATTATAGGATGTCAAGCCTCATGATGATTCTAAAGACGTGCAAGATGCATCAGACAGAACAATGTCTGACAAGAGCCCAAGATCCCCTCAGAAAAGCTTCAAACGCTCCAAGACTCTTCCCTTTAAAGTCACTCTTTTGGACAGTTCTATTTATGAAGAGAACATTGAGGTAAGTCAAAGAGTTGTTTCAGTGGTGTCTCCGAGATAATTGTCTTTATGCCTTACGTCAAGCACTAACCACCTTTTAATAAACTCATAAATCAGCTGTGTTTGTCACTGGCTGTGGGCTTTAACATGCAGTACCTGGAATCATTTCTAAACTAAAACTACAATGGGTCATTATAAAAATACACTTTCCCTCACAGTGTTGTTTTAGTATGTTCCCTGATAGAGGGAATAGAGACGTTATGTTGTGATGACATTAGGGGTCTTGGGAGACCCATCACCTCTGAGTTTAAGAGAAAGTGTCAGTGAAAATTGGTGAGTGGATTCTGCATGCTGAGCAACTCCCCTTACGTACAGGTATATAAAGCAACAGCGTGCATCTACTCATTAAGGTTTATGGTGAGGAGCTGAGACTGTGTCCCAGCATTCAGCGAGTGGTTCAGGGCTGTGGCAAGGGGACATAACGTCTCTAATCCCTTCATCAGGGAAAGAGGGCTACATACGTAACCGAGGCATTCCCTGTCTGTTGGTCACTATGAGTTATGTCGCGATGACTTTAGGGGTCCTATGAAAAGGGTTAGGGTTATGCGTCATTATGTCTGGAGAAATGCGCTTATTTGACCAAAATAATAAAATCTAACCTAAAATAGATTTTTTAGGGTTCCCACAGTCATGAAACCTAGGGAAAATAAAATCTGTGGACATTTTATTGTTGTTAATGTTATTGTTGTGGTAAATTTATTGTGGAAATGCTTTTTTTTAAATAATATACGTGACAAGAAACTTGTAGGTATGGGGGAGGAAGGTGGAATTAATCTCTAAATTGGACCAAACCATCAAATAAACCAGTTTCAAAACATAATATACAAATGGTTATTGCACTGTCTGCTAACTGCAGAATTTATTTGTATGTTTTACCCCTACCACGATTGTGTTTTGTGTTTATTTTTGCAGAAACAGTGTAAGGGGCAGGCTCTCCTGGATCTGGTGTGTGAACATCTAAACTTGTTGGAAAAGGACTATTTCGGCTTGACCTACAGTGAATCTGACAGCCAAAAGGTCAGAGAGCTATTGCAAATGCTTCTTTCATTAAATCTCAGACATATTTCAGTTTTATCCCACAGGACAGAAGACTCACAAATAATATCTCTAAGATCACAGTGTCATGATTAAATGAGACGAATGCATAGAATAGAATAGAAAAAAGAACTGTTTGCCAGTAGGTAAGGAAAATTAACTTAATTCAAGATTCAAGCTAACATCTAAAGCAACTACTTTGCTGTCTCTCTGTCCAGTCTCTCTCTCTCTCTCTCTCTCTCTCTCTCTCTCTCTCTCACACACACACACACACACACACCTAGACACACACACACCTGTGCATGCAAAAACAGAGCAGAAGGGAAAAGTAAAGCTGTATAAATAGATCAGTTTTCATATCAGAACCAACAGAAGACATTTTGTTATATTCAGACGTTTTAGACATTCTCATAAGGCACCAAAACATAATTTCTTGGTAATGGCAAATATCAAAAATCTGTTCAGTCATTTCTGTGCATTTTTCTGCTCACTCTGATATGTACTCTTAAAGGGACAAAACTTTAAGTTTTTTTTTTTTTTTTTTTTTTGTCGTTAGATTTCGGTTTGAATTTTTGTTTTTTGATTCACAGGTAGAAAACTGATAAACAATTTCAAAGTTTGTTTTCCACATTATCACCCAAAACTGAACCTGTAACGTCATTAGTTGTTCCTCAGTTCTGTTCAACAAATTAATAGTGCTCTGATGTTAAAACAGTACCGATTCTTAAACTTTACAGGGCAGGACCTATATTAGGCTTTTGTCTGTGCAGCTGAACATGTTTCACATACATATTTATTTCAGAAATATTAATCTGCGTCAAGCCTGTTTTATATGATGTTTTATTAACAAGGTTCGGGAGGAGCCCGTCAGATACCTAGCCTAATTATCACAAAAGGAGCTCACTCAAGTCAATCAACGGCATAGGTTTAAATACAGCCGACTTACCTCTGTCCATTTGACGGTTTATCAGCATCCCTCCACCACACCATCTCCTCACTTCGAGTTCTCACTACTCCAGGGGTACTCTGGGTTCGGGCCATTCCTGAGCTCGGAACCCTTCCCCAGACAGCACACCAAATATGCATTACTATACTCCGGCTAATTATATGTAAGCGTGAACTCTTGAATTAGCTGTGTGGAGTTAAATCTGTGTAGTGAAGCTGGTGATATTAATAAGATCTTACTACAGAAGGAAGCATTTTACATATATACATTAAATACACTTTCTCCAAAAGGTCTAAATTTGGAATTTGATTTGTGATTTGTGATGTTATGTATATATTGGTTATTATTCTGTAGTGTTTTTCCCCCTTTGTTTTTGTTCTTTGGATGATTGAGTAATTAGTCTTGTTGTTAAAAGGTAGTACTCTTTTGAGCGCTGGTTGTTTGCCTTACAAAGACAAAGATTTTTGTTTTTTAGAGTGAACATTTGCCAGTGTGAGAAAAGCCTTTAGTTGCTTAGAAGTTACCCTGGGACCCTTTGCAACCTTGCAGACTATTACACGTCTTGCTTTTGGAGTGTCCATCTTTGTCAGTTGATCACTCCTGGGGAGGGAAACAGTGCTCTTCAATTTCCTCCATGTACACACAATCTGTCTGACTGGATTTGTGGAGTCCAAACTCTTTAGAGATGGTTTTGCAACCTTATCCAGCCTGATGGGCAACAGCAACACTTTTTCTGAGGTCCTCAGATATCTCTTTTGTTTGTGCTGTTTCACTTCCACAAACATGATCAGACTTTGATAGTTCCCTGTTATTTAAATAAAACAGGGCATGCACTATCATCCTACTGATTGAAAACACCTCTGAACAGATGGTCTCTTCAAATGAACTGCTTATCCTAAAGATTCACATACTTTTGCCACTCACAGATATGCAATATTAGACCATTTTCTTTAATAAATAAATAACAAAGTAAAATTTTCATCTCATTTGTTTCACTGAGTTGTCTTTGTCAACTTTCAGGACTTCTGATGATATTTTGGGTCATATTTATGCAGAAATTTATAAAAGGGTTGACAAAGTTTCAAGCAGCACTGTATGTGCAATCTGGACTGAATAATGAGTCATTTAAAAAGTCATTACAAAAAGTTGTCCCCTGCTAAGACGTTTACTTGTGTGTTAACTGAAATGGAAATAACCTAAAATAATGTTAGAGAGAGAGAAGATTTCTCTTGAGGAAAATAAACCAGTAAGCTTACAGTATGTGTCCCATGCAAGTTTCAGAAGAGTCCTTAACCAACAAAAAGCCTCAATCTCTTGTACTTTTGTTTCTATGGTAGCAGTTTATGCTGACGTTCATGCAAATGTACTGTAGTGTGCTTTGGTGTCCATGATGTCCTAAATACAGAGCATCTTATTTAGATTTAAAGCCACAGTGGGAAAGACAGATGTTAAGATTTGCATCAGTCTCCTGCAACTTTTGTCTCTCAATTCATTCATATGGAGAAACAGAGACTAACTATTCTTTAACAGACCAATCATTCTTAAGCAATAATGCAGTATGGTTTTTTCATGTTGCTCTAAGATTTAGTTGTTTCTGTTGTGTTTTGCAGAACTGGCTGGACCTGTCCAAAGAGATCAAGAAACAGATGAGAAGTGAGTATATCATTCATGTGAATGAAAGTGTCATGTAAACTGGTGTGCCATGAAAAAATGTAACCACAGCTCCGTTTTAATTCACGAGTTTGATTTTAATTATATTGGACTTGAATTTAAATGGCAGGAAGAGAAATTCAGTGACCTGCTTTAGTTAATTTTCATCCCTTTTGTAGGAACCCAAAGCTACGTAATGATGCAATGAGAACACGTCAGTGGTCACAAGCTCTGAAGCTCTATGTAATCACGCTTATTTATTGGCACCATCATTTCAGTTTTATTTTTTTTAATCAGTGCACAGTAGTTTCAGCCTGTTTTGTCTAGCGACTCACATTCAAGCACTGATTCCCAAACTTGAGGGAAATTGGTGTTTAGGATGTCTCTTTATGCTCCTTTAGGGCAGTTGTGGCCTAATGGTTAGAGAGTTGGACTTGTAACCCAAAGGGCTTAAAATTAAGTCTCAGTACTGGCAGTGCTCTCTTCTACCTCAATACCATGCCCTTGTACAAGGCACTAAATCCCCAATTTCTCCCCAATTGCTCTGGGTGTGTGTTCACTAGTCATTGTTGAGTGTGTAAATATTTTGAGAATGTGTTGCCACCTGGCAAATGTCACGACTTAACTTTATGCATGTACTTTATCGCCAGCGGAGACACATACAACATGTGTTTCCTAGTTAACACATAACATGTGTCTCCTATTTGGGGGTTCATCATGCAGAGCCCACTTTAGAAGAATCTTGAAGCCCATACTACGAATTGCTGAGTATGTGCTAACTTTATGTGAGACTTTTGTTGTGGGATTTGATTACGTCATGCGTGTGCTCTAGCCACCCAGCTACTAGCACCACACGGCCCATCAGCAAGCACATGGGGGACCTGAAGCTACCGCTTTCTCCATCTCCTGACCTGCATTTTTCAAGTGAATTTTTCTGTCCCAGGTGGAGGCTCAGGATAGAGGATGGTGGAAAAAATGCCATGTTTACTGTGGTGTTGGAGTCTGAATAGCTTACTGCAAGAAAAGGCTAGGACCTCCCAGTGGGGAATTGCTTCTGCAGATTTCTCAGAGTTTCTGAATACGATTACATGGGCAGTTGAGAAGCTGCATCTCAAATGGCCAAAAACTCCCAGTTGGAGGAGCAGAAATCTTTTCTGATTAATTTTTTTTAAGTGCAATCAAAGCTTGCAAGGCTCCTTCCTTTTTCACCAGATCTCCACTACAAAGTTTTAAGATCTTGGTCTTAATCTGCCAAAATTACTAACAAGGTGGCAGCAGATTTTACCTATGCATGTCACACTGTGCTTCAGATCATACTGCATTAGCTCTACACACCCTGGGAATCTTCATGAATGAGGTGCTGGATTGAGTTCCAAGGCCGTTCATATGTTGCACAGGGCATTGCATTTAGCACTTAGGCTACAAAGCACACTGCATTCTCAGTGAGTGCAACATGGCAGTGATGGTTGCTTTGGTGCCTTTGTATTGGCTAAAGTTTGGTCTCCAGATTCTGCATCAAAAAGACATGTTGTCTGAAGCCCAGGGCACATTTGTCGTATCTAGCCAGAACTTTATAAGGCTGTGAGTTTGGCCATAAACTGGGACACGTTGTTATTAGATGGGTTGTCCTGAGCTCTGGCCGGTTAGGGCATTGAAGACTAATGTTGAATGGACGGGGTCAGTTGTTTGGAGTCTGACATGATTTTTGTATGCTTTGTAGGCCCCAAGAAACAGTGACTTTCGCATTGGTTGTTGGATGTGATTTTGCTGGGGCCTATGAGGCATGTGAATTGCCTTCATCTTTGGGTATTCGGGTGCATTCTGCTTGAAGTGTGGTGTCTACGTGGGCTCTTGCTAGAGGTACCTTTTCACAGGTCATTTGTATGGTCAAGGTTGTATTACAAATTAGCTTCTACAAATAGTTTGAATGTGTGATCTTGCCCATTGTGTGATTACGCAGCATTGAGTTCCTACTGAATGTAACCCTGGTTTCCTGAGTTAGAATGAGAAGCTTTGTTGTTAAACACACTCCTATAAGGGCTTTATGATGCAGCGCCTTATGACCTTGATGTCTCTGCTAAAGCATTAGCACCATCAGCCAAAAAACTGCTGTGATTATTCGGAGCTCAGACCTTGTGACTACTGACACGTTCCCATTGTGTCATTATAGAGCATTTCATTCCCACTTAGGGAACCAGGGTTACACTCAGTAACCTTGACATTTTGCACTAAAACATAAATATTTACATAATTACTTTTGAATAATTACGCTTAATTATTTCCTGATTATGTAGAATACATTTAACCCAACTGATTTTACATAACTCTAAAGTTACTGTCAAAACTGCAAAACAATTAAGATACATAAAAAAAGATTTTAACTGAATCATACAGCAGTTCAGTAACATAGGCCCATCAAAGAGGCACAATTGCTCTGATCTTTTATGTGCTACAGGCAAAAAAACACTGTTTTTTTTAATGCTGTCCAACCATGAGAAAAATTTCACAGTTTATCGGTCAACCAAGCATGTTTTGCAAGCATGTTGTGTGTGTGTGTTTTCTCACTTTGTGTGTGTTTACAGCATCTTCTTGGCATTTTAATTTTGCTGTCAAGTTTTATCCACCTGACCCCTCCCAGTTAATGGAAGACATTACAAGGTGAGTAAAGTTAAACGCTATATATATATATATAATATGTCTTAATGGGACATATGTAAAATTCCTAATGTCATTGAAAGCGTTTTGTTTATGTGTGTAACTTTGGTTTCTTGAGTTGGGAACAAGATGTTACATCCATAGCTGATAGTAAAGGAACACTTCATACAATGACACCAGGTTATTAGCTGATGCACACTGTGTCACTGTCACTAATGCCACCGTAGGACATGTTCGCACTCATCACAACTCATGGCTTTGACACTATGGGAACACTATATCACTATAATCTGCGCCTCTGTAAACCAAGCCTTTGTAAACCATGCCCCGACTTTGTCAATGACGTATCTGTCATAATTCACTTGTGGCAACAGGCTGCCCCTAGATAAATGCCCTGAGCCTAAAACTGAGTCTGTTTTGACAGCAAGCAACACAATGGCAGGGGACATCTGACCCATGGTCTGACTTAACAAAAGGGGTTCTATGCATGTAACAGGTAAATATGTTTTAGCGGTTCACCATAAACCTTTTCTCCAATCATGGTCAAGAAATCAGGAACAGCCTTCATTTGGCCAGGGCTGAGGAGCGTTGTCTATCTGCCTTATGTCAGTGTGCTTACAAGGGCGTGTATGTGGTGTTGAGCAAGTGTGCAGGCCCTGATCTATCTGAGTGAGCGCTGACACTGCTACATTGCTCTTCTGCCTACTGCTGCTTTGCAACACTGAACTCATTGACGACAACAGTAATTACATCTAAAGATTTACCAATGGTAATGGTCTTTAAGGCATACACGCACTATGACCAGCCAGAAAACAATTATTTAATTTAAATGCTTCAAACTGAGTTGGCTTTGCAGTCCAGCTTCCTCTTGTCCAGAGCATGTGAAACTACATCTGAAAGTTGTATATATAGTAACAAAGGACACACTTCCTGAAAGTGCTTCAACCTGGTCACCACCAAATTACTAAGAATGGACAAAACATCATCCATGCCAAAAGAGATTGCACCACAGTCTTCCAGGCTTGGACATATATAATCACATCCAAACCCAGCTGGAGAAATATGCACACTGCAGAGACCAAGAAATCTGTCGGCTCGCTCTCCATATAGGGCCCTTTGATTTCCGTGATGCAGGAAGAACAATTCATAGAAATAGAATTTACCGTATAACACAGAATGTCACAGAATTTGTCAAATTTTGGATGAATTTTGTTTCATTTTAGCACATAAATGAGGACATGATCTTGCATCGCAGGAATTGGCCAAGGGGCTGCCGATAACAGCTGTATTAACTCAGGGTACCACGTCTGATTGCTCCATTTGGGGCAACCAGGAACACAGAGTATCCGACTTTCCTGACCCATCTAATGTGCTCCTTGATTCAGACTGTCCAGCACGTGAACCACCTTCACTGTGCCAATAGGAGGAGGTGTCTCGCCATCCTGTAAAGGGAGCATGACCTGGCACTGCCTTGGTTATTTATAAAGGCTACTATTGTCCAAATGGATGAAGACGTGGTGCCCCCTTAAGGCTGTCTTTCTGGAGGTCAGTCCCAATGGGACAACTGTCTGATACGGGTGAAGGACCTTCTGATGCAGTGGTAGAAAACCTTGAGGCGCAGATGTCCCAGGCACTAAGCAAGGGATTGTACAGTGATCATTCTGGCGCAAGCCAGACCTGCATCTGGGCCAAATAAATAATTTTTTCAAAGTTAACATCCTGAACAGGCGCTTCATTAGAGCCCAGTTCAGGTATCTGAGATCGAGGACAGGCCTGAGCCTGCCATCTTTCTTGGGAACAAGGAAGTAACGAGTGTAGAAGCCTGACTTGCTGTTCTCGGGGGGGAATAGTCTCAGTGGCTGCTCAACTTTGCACTTCTTTCCAGAGAACATGTGAATCAATGTCCTGTACCGAAGTATGAATAGCGCCTCTGAAGGGAGCTGGTCTGCGAGTGAATTGCAATGAGTAGCCTCGTTCTGTGGTCTGCAGAACCCAGCTTGACAGGTCTGTGATGACTTCCCAAGCCTAGAGCCAGGTAGCAAGCGAAGTTTTCAGAATGGCAGGTCACTGCATGGAGACAGGGAACTGACATTCGTGGTATTGTGAGGAGAAGTGCTCTTTGGAGTATATGGGTCCCCTATTAAATCTGTCATTTGCTTGGGCACTCCACTTCCTCTCTACATTGAGATCAAGATGACCTCTGCGGCTCAGGGTCCAACACCACTCTAAGGTGGGGTCCAGGGCACTTAGGAAAGGGCTTGCATTTAATCGTCTGATGGTGCTGTCGAAGCCCAGGCTCTGATTTTGGCTGAAGCTGAGTTGGAAACAGCACAGGCTTTTCAGGCTGTTGGGAAAATGGAGCCTCCTGGCAACCTGAACCAGAGGTGAAGCACTTAGACAGGAAGTGACACATAGTCTGTGACTACTTCTGTGCTGCAGTGAAACACTCTGCAAATTCATCTACAGCAGGGCCAAATAACCCAAATTTGGAAGACCTATCCTTGACCTATCCTGTATCCTTGATCTCCATCAAATTCAGCCAAAGGTGGCACTCAGTAACAACCAAGCCATGGCCTTGCCCATCTTATTCGCAGTAGCCTTAATAGCACACAGAGCCATTGCTAAGCACAGCTCATTAAAAGCGTCAGGATTTGCGATGGACTCGTCCAGTCCATGGAGGAGTTTGGCTTGAAACACTTGAAGAGCCACCATCTTGTGAAGCACTGAGCCAGCCTGGCCAGCCGCTGAATAAGCCCTGTTCGCTAGGGTCAATATGGTCCTGCAGAGCTTGGATAGGTGCACATGGCATTCAGATCTGACAGTCAGCTCCACCCATATTGGCATGCTGAATTGCAGTTCGTGCAGCTATCTGAATGTGAACAAATTATATTTCGGCATTCAGAGTAAACAGGAGTTTCCTGATAAGCGTGTATAAACAACGGGAGAGTCTATTACTGTAGGGAACATTAATTATAGGAATTTTATAGTAAATATAATTTGTTTACTTTAGTTTATACACTGTCGTTCAAAAGTTTGGGGTCAGTACAATTTTTTATGTTTTTAAAGAGGTTTCTTATGCTCAGCAAGGCTGCATTCATTTGATAAAAAATCCAGAAAAAAACAGTAATGTTGTGAAATATTATTTCAATGTAAAATAACATTTTTTTTAATCTAAATGTTTTTTAAAAAAGTAATTTATTCCTGTGATGCAAAGCTGAATTTTCAGCATCATTACTCCACTCTTCAGTGTCACATGATCCTTCAGAAATCATTCTAATATGCTGATTTTAGGGACATCTGAGACATATGTTGCATGTTACATAAAAAAGGCATAATACTAGGTCCCCTTTAATCAGTCAAACCAACATGATGATTGTATCCAATGCAGTAATAAATACTGCAGTATGTCGCAATAAGCAGTCAACTGTAAAGCATAATTACATTACAAGTTTACATTACATTGCATTACATTGTTTTGAGTTAAGAATTTACAATTTGGCATTCCGACTGACATTCCCATCACAAAAGAGATGCTAAATTTTTTTATTTTTAATGAAAGTTTTTTTGCATGCTATGCAAAGTAAACAGAAAAAAACCTGAAATGTATGGTGATAGTATCACTCTGAAGGGCCCCTCAGCTTTTCTACAGGTCAGGCATTAACAATGAAAAAAGAATATGACAAAACTTACACTTTCAGGAGATATTCTCTGTTCCAGGTACTACCTGTGTTTGCAGCTGCGAAATGACATCCTCTCTGGCCGTCTACCCTGTTCCTTTGTCACACATGCTCTGCTGGGCTCCTACACCGTGCAAGCCGAACTGGGAGACTTTGATCAAGATGACCATGGTTCAGACTACGTTAGTGACTTCCACTTTGCCCCCAACCAAACTCGAGAACTGGAGGAAAGGGTGATGGAGCTACATAAAACTTACAGGTCTGAGAAAGATACTACAGTCAGTATTTACTACAGAGAGATTTTACAGTACTTGTTTAATGCAAAAATAGATTATATTACAGATTATATTAATATTACAACCAGTATATAATGTTATCTACCTATGGCCTGTAAAATATATATAAAAAAGTCATTATATATGAATGTTTACCATGCCTAAATGTGTAGTATTTATTCTTTTCATGTACACGATATGTTGAATTTGAACATTTTCATATGGATTTTGTGTGAGGGTAAATTCTGGGGACTTTTGCTGGCTGCCAAGGAATCTTATTTTGATGGGTTTGTCTATAAGAGAGGAAAGGTGTATTTGGTGAGATGGCATGGTTTTGTTAGCTTAACTCCAGAGCAATGGTTCAAAATGATCTCTGAGAATAGAGACATGTTGTATTAGACTTATGAGCTGTTTTTTAAGCGCACACTCTAGTCTTGGATATACATATTCAGACTATACTCTGAGGACATTTTTTCAGCTGGAGGATAACCTATTTTTTTTTTTTTTTTTTTTTTGTGGGACATTGAACCAATGGATTATACCTTTTCTCTTTTCATCTGGATTATCAGTTTGCTGTCTACCTCAAAGCAGAAATGTCAACAGACTGATGAATAATCTATATCTTTGCTTTTTGTTTCTGTGGACTAAAGGACTTTTGTGTTGCAGTCAACAACCCTATTTATAGAATTTCATTATTTGGACTATTTTGTTTGAGTTTATAAGAGTCAGCATTAGTGTTTTGTTTAATATTACTGTCTAAAAGGTAAAAGGGAACGATACAAAAGAGCAGTTGTTATAGCACCTTGGATAACCAGAATGGTTATTCTTTTCTTGTTTCTCAGGGGAATGACACCTGCTGAGGCAGAAATGAACTTCTTGGAAAATGCAAAGAAACTTTCCATGTATGGCGTCGACCTGCATCATGCCAAGGTACATAAAAATCAAATGGTACAATCTTGACTACTTACTACTGCTATAGACACTACAACAGCAAGTAGTTTGTAATTAGTGCCACTAGTGAATGTAGAAAACATACACTTGACACTTACAGGCATAGTTCACCCAAAAAATAAAAAATTATGTTATTAATCCCTCATCCTCATGTCTTTCCAAACCTATAAGACCTTCGTTCATCATCATCACAAATTA
Organism: Labeo rohita; assembly: GCF_022985175.1. Lineage (NCBI taxonomy): Eukaryota > Metazoa > Chordata > Actinopteri > Cypriniformes > Cyprinidae > Labeo > Labeo rohita. Next base: position 2,575,068 of record NC_066879.1, read on the forward strand.
AGATATTTTTTAAATTAAATCCGAAAGCTTTCTGACCCTGCAAAGACAGCAACACAACTACATGTTTTTAATTTTATAATTTAGCTACGAGAGTACTTTTTGTGCACAAAAAAAATAAAAATAATGACTTCATTCAACAATTTCTTCTCTTCTATGTCCTTCTCCACCGTACGTTCACATAAGTACCACAACGCATTGTCCAATAAAGTCATTATTTTTTTTTCTTTGTGCACAGAATGTAATCTCGTAGCTTTACAAAATTAAGGTTGAACCACTGATGTCACATGGACTATTTTATAGATGTCCTTACTACCTTTCTGGGCCTTGAACCTGGTAGTTGCGTTGCTGTCTATGCAGGGTCAGAAAGCTCTCGGATTTCATCAATAATATAATTTTGTGTTTCAAAGACGAACGAAGGTCTTACTGGTTTGGAACAACATTAGGGTGAGTAATTAATGATAGAATTATAATAATGATAAAAAGTGTTTACTAACATAGTTTGTATTAGGCAACCTTCTTGCAGTAGAAGTTGTGTAATTTAGCTGAATGTGATTTTAATAATCACTCATTCTTTCTGAGGCAGGATTCAGAAGGGATTGAGATCATGCTGGGCGTGTGTGCCAATGGTCTATTAATTTACCGTGACAGACTGAGAATCAATCGATTTGCCTGGCCAAAGATCCTCAAGATCTCCTACAAAAGGAGTAATTTCTACATCAAGATCCGCCCTGGAGAGGTAGTTGTGGCTTCCAATTTGCACAAAACACACACACAAATAAGAATAGAGATTTTATTGTGAAAGCACTTGAAAATTGGTCATTTGATGTTCTTTAACTGCACTTTCTTAGTAGATCCCCTGCAGAAATTTACACTGCCATCTGCACTTTTAATGAGATTGTGGTCTCAAGCTGATTTGCCTGGTTTAGTAAACCTGGTCCACAGTTGCTTGCACACTCTCAGTTTGGTCATAAAATGAACTATTGGTGAGATTTTCAATTAACTGCCGACAATTTTGACTGGCACTTGACTACTGTGTCAATAGGACAGTTGCTTAAATCTTCATTGAAAAGGGGAAATTAACCGATTGCCAGAAGTCCTGCACCCTGTTTAGCCCTGCAGTCTAATTGGTGGTTTGGCTCTTACTCCCAGCCTAACCATTTTGCCCCTGAACACAGGCCATGCAGGTCCCCAAGGCAACTGGCTCAATCAATATCTCACAAGTTTAAGTGTACAAAGTGTAAATGTAATTAGCGGCAAGATCAGAAGCAGAACCGTTGCATTAATAAAAGTATTCTTGGATAAGAGCTTAATTTAGAAGTTGGTAATGACTAAATTATGGCTAAATTAAAGATATTTTTAGTTCTTTGCAACTGCACTTATCAGGGACATTTTCTCTTGTCAGACAGAAAACAAGGACTCAAGTGTAGAACCATATATTGGACCTTATTTCAGAAAAAAGTCTTCAGAAAGATTTCCTCCTGTTAGTCCCCTAGTAAATCCTCTGAAAATGTAGCCTGGAAGAAGCTTGCAATCCAAGTTGTCTGTATGCTGCATCAAAAAAAGAAGAAAATGAAGAAGCGATAGTTGCACTCAACATTATACAAGAACTCACACAGAACAGGGGAAGGTTATATAGGGCAACAAATTAAAAGAATATTGAGGGAGACCAGGTGGGGCAAATAAACTAAAAACAAGACATGAGATAGAAGAGCACATGGTAAATAGCAATAAACATGACAGAAGTGTTCACAGCAAACATGACATGAATGCATGGCAAATGAACATAATCAAAAGCCATATACTCAAACAGACACACCAGACAGGCGAGAGCACATGACAGAGAAACCAATAACCAGTGCATTGTGCTCACAACAAAAGACACAACATGAGGTATGAACACCTTAATCCTGACATTGGAACCGAAACAGACAGAAGTTTCAGGATTCAAACCCTTTGGTCCAACAGAAAGGAACAGGAGAGCATACAGCCAAGGAGAGTTACCCCAGTCTGTGTGCTCACCCAGACACAAAAACATGGGTGTCAGGATTCTGTCACCACATATAACAAAAGTGACCAGATCATGACAGTAAACTATCTGATTTGTTCTTCCCCTTTTTTTACACAACAGTATGAGCAATTTGAGAGCACCATTGGCTTCAAGCTTTCTAACCACAGAGCTGCCAAGAAGCTTTGGAAGGTTTGCATTGAGCACCACACCTTTTTCAGGTAAACCCGCTGGACTAATTTGATTTATTTCACTTTGTTGTCAAAATTGTAGTCATTTTCATGTTAATGTGGCAGCCATTATTTTGCTTCATGGTTCTTAGTGACAAACTGAGTCACCATTGTGCTATGAATTTAGCTTTTATGACCTTCAGTCATTTGTGTTTGACCATCCTCCCAATGCCCAAAGCTGTCACACTATTGAATATGTTTTTGTTTCTGGTCTTCGACATTTACATGAAATAAATGGAGTCTAGTGTAAAAAGTCATACTGCCCTTTTTAAATTTATGAGAATGTTTATGTATGATTTACATTAAGATTGGCATATCCTTGGCATATCCTCTATTGCTCCAGGAATGTTATTATAAAGACCAGAATACCATAGAGACTTGGTGGTGGGGTGATTTGAGACAATTAATTCAATTCAATTCAATTCAAATTTATTTGTATAGCGCTTTTCACGATACATATCGTTGCAAAGCAGCTTTACACCAAATTGACATTTTTACAATATATGTAGTAGTAGCTTGATGTACATATGGTAGAGATGTGTGGTAAAGATCAATTAATGACGTAATCAAACAGACAAAGAACACTATAAATTAGTAGCAGAATTCGGTAATGCTGTATGTTTTCAGGGTTGGCATCATCTGAAGTCCTCTGTGGGGTTGGCATCATCTCTTCTTAAGTGTTCTGGATCCAGACTGGAGCTTGTGAATTCCTAGTTACCGTGGGATGTCAATCCCATGGCAGAAACAGAGAACAAATAGGAACATAATTAGCGTAGCTGCTGTTCAAACTAAGAAAAGGAAGGTTTGTTAAACCAGAGCTAAAAGATTAATAATGAACATTTGATCAGATATAGCTGCAGGAAAAGTTTGAGATGCATTATTTGAATGCTTGGCTAAAAAGATGCGTCTTTAATCTAGATTTAAACAGAGACAGTGTGTCTGAACGCCGAACGTTATCAGGAAGGCTGTTCCAATTACTTATCAACCACTGTGTAGCTTTTTATTATAACAGGGGTTGTCTTTTTAGTACATTCTGATGTGGATTATTAATGAAGTTAATGTCAGTAAACCAATAATATTGTCCTGTATTGGTCTGTTTTAGGCTAGTGTCTCCTGAGCCACCACCAAAGGGCTTTCTAGTGATGGGTTCAAAGTTCAGATACAGTGGAAGGACCCAGGCCCAAACACGGCAGGCCAGCGCTCTGATAGATCGGCCTGCTCCCCACTTTGAGCGCTCAACTAGCAAGAGATACCTTCTTTCTCGCAGTCTAGATGGAGGTTAGAACAATTTTTTCCCTCTTATATTGTCAATATATTAAGAATATTCAAAGAAATTTGATAAGAACCCATTGTTGCTGTGCTGTTGGAAAGTGTCTGAAACTGTGGATTATTTATTTCTTGATAATTTAACCACTGTATCAAATAAATAACTGTGGTTATGTTTATTTCTTCTATGAGAGTTGAAAAATGAGCAGATCTAGCAGTTTCTAAGGTCATTCTGTAGTACTATCCTTCCATGCAATGCAAAATACCTCTAGTTTTGTTTTCTTCCATCTGTGCTCCATTTTCAAATGTGCTCATTATACCACTGTTCTACTGCTTTTTTAACTACAAAGGAGCCACTGTGTTTTGATCATTACTATTTCAAGAGTGAATCCAGCATAAATATGCGAATGTCATTCCCAAAACTTTGCAGCATGTATGTGCACGGATAGACTTCAGTTATGTATCAGTTCTAAGTAAAGCCCTGAACATTCTGCTGTTGTGTGTCGAACAGAGTTTTGTCAACCAGTGTCCATGCTGGGTGAGATTCATGATGGTCTGTCTCAGAAGAGTGAGAGCGAGCAACCGCAGTTTCTTTCTGGAGATGAAGCTGATCCCGACCTCAGTCTGGATCAAGAGCAGGAACAGGATCAAGAGCATAGCAACAGTGAAGAGATTGTTACAACCCCTACAAGGAAAAGGGACATTAAGGTAATAAGATACCATTTCAGAAGAAATCACAAATTCATAAGAAATTTCACAAATCTCCAATTTGACCTCTCTGCAAATCAATAATTTTTGATTAACTTCATAATCAAAATAGAAAATAAGAAAAGAATAAAAATAAAAGTAAACCATCAGTAACAACAACAAATATTATTTTGGGCCTTGTTTCCTAAAAATGAAAGCTAATTTTAATTTATATGTGAACTATCTATCCCTTTAAGTAGAAATATGCGAGACTAGTCGACTAGCCCAGGGTTTCCTTTTCAAGATGGTCCCTCATAGGGATGCTCCGATCGATTGGCCGCAGATCGGTATCAGCTGATAATCACTTTTTACGTGCACATGATGTGTGCCATTTGGGACAGGGCCACACACACATAGCAAACAGTGACAGGGAAACTGAACGTGTGGGATTACCTGCGTTTGGCCTTCTTTAGGTCAAGTCATATATTCATGAAAAAATATCAGTTTTTCATCAGTTGACTGAAAATGAAATATATTTGTCATAGTATCCTTTCAGCGTTTAAGGGGTTTTCCTATGACTGGCATCAACGCTGTTCAATGCGTTGAATCAGTACCATTGATTTCTATCAAGTGAAACATCAGCTTCAGCATTACCCAGGTGACGCGTTGCTCATCTAATTCTTAGTTTTTCATGATGATATGATGAATGGATAGTTCATGTTTAATAGCAGATTCAGTGACGTTAGAGCTGATCTGTGCATCATTGCACGTCTAGTGCAATTATAACAGTGATTCAGCATATGCTTACTATAATGTAAACATATATTTTAATAGCTGACACATTTTTTCCTGAAACTTTTGCAGTTTACCAAAAGTTCAATGCTGCTGACTTAATTTGCACCACACTATTAGTGTCTTTTGATGCACAGTGTTCATGCAAATGGTTTGTTCTAGCTTGCTGCTTCTGATGACTTAACACAATTTAATTCTCACACTTAGTATTTAGTTATTATTACTGAATAGGCTATATAACAGTGAGGAAGCATTGCCGTAAATGTAGAACAGTATGCATGTGTAGGGAAATTCATCCAAATAAAATGTACTTTTCTATCTCTCTTTTTCACGTGTCAGTGATTACCCCCATGACATAAATTGCCGACCCCTGCTGTAGTGTACAGTGTCTGCATACAGTTGATGTCTCACGTCTAACTCTCAATGAGATCTTTCCAAACTTTTTTCCTGTCTGATCCTGTTTATATTGTTCTGTTCTTGCTCTTGTATAAGGTTTCACTTTTGTGTTTCTTCCCCTCCTAAACTTGTCTGTAACTAACATAAACCTCAATCCTGTTTATCCCTTCATCTCTGCTGCTTTCATCTGCCTGTCATCTACACTTGAAGGAGTCAACCCCTCTACGCAAGCAGGAGGTATCTCTTCTTTAAGGTTCTTCTGTTGAACGTTTTTGTTTAGAGCTGGTTAGTATGACAGGAATCTGCAACAGAAGTATATATCATTTATACTGATATAGTGGAAGACACATTTGCTTACATGGTTACAGAACGGAATGTGTGATTTATCACTTTTGACCAATAGGCGGTGCTACTCCCAAATTGATGTAGTGTGGTTAACTAGGGGTGACAAAGACACACAACACAGTTTGGTGCCAGTATGCCAAAGCATTGTAGAAAAACAAGCTTAAGATCAATTCTGGGATTTTTCATATCTCCTGAATACTAGGTGGCACTGTGCTCAAACTTATGCAGGTAGCCTCAGGACATGGTTGTCATAACACATAACTCCAAGTTTGGTCTGAACACGATAAAGCATTGAGGAAATATAGCCACATGTTCACTTTGACGAGCTCTTCATTAAATTCTTTTCTACATTATTTGAGAATGGTTGGGTCTATCAAAAAAATTTTTATAACTTTTTGTTAGGACCATCTAAATATGGTTTGTATTGATTTTGGTAAAAATCCGAACAAACTGTTTAGAACAGGTTTGAAAAAGTAGCTTTTTTACATAATGTCAAATGTTTAAGGAACAAAATAAGTAGGAAATCTAACGTGTTATAGCACCACTAACTGGTCAAACTAACTACATTTTTTTTATTTGACCATAGGTTGAGCTCCTTCACTTGTGTTCTGAGTTTGGTGAAAAAATCTCATTACATTCTAGAGTTATAGCCATTTTAGTAAAAGTGGCCCCGGCTGCTTGGAGCTTTTTTGCATCCTGTTGCAAGTGTGATTCACCGATTGAAATTCTTTTGAATTAGAATTTTAGTGAGTTAAATGAGCCTATTAGTGGTCCTCTGCTGCCATCTAGTGATTATAAATGCAATTTCAGGGAACTTCCCATTGAAACACATTGCTTTTAACCTATATACCTATTATATTCCCATTTTTTGCCCAGTGGTCATAAAATTGGCATGCTTGTTTAGAGTCATATTGTGCATGAATATTCTTAGCTTTGTGTTTTAAGCTTTCTTTTAGGATTTATAGGGTTTTGGGGACACTATATCAATGGTTTATTATTAAATTACCCTGTTATAGCTATCCAAATGCAAATGTTCAACTTGGCTGCATTGACAATTTGACAGCAGTGGTCTTTGAGACAAAGTTGTTCAGAATGAGGAGATCTGTCATATGATATGATCTAGTGTAAATGCAAACATGTGAAATTTTTTTTTTGCAATATGAGGTCTTATACCATATAGAAATATTGTGTTTTAAGCCATTTTAACTGTTATAGCAACACCTATGATCCGATCTCAGTGAAACTTTGCATGCTTGTTAAGAATCATCTGACACATGTTCTCACACGTCCCTTATTTAAATGGCCCGTTGCGGCTACCGAAAGGGTAAAATTCAAAATTTTTTAATAATTATTGATCTAGAGAGTCCAGAGAATTGCACTGCAGTAGTTTTATTGAGGTTGAGTGAAAATTCTAGGACTGATTCACAAAAGTAGGTTTGTAACATAGTTGAGAATGTTTAATTAATTATTTGATTGACAGCAGTGGTTCCTGAAGCAAAGCTGTTTAGTATGAGGAGATCTATCAAATGATATAAATTTTGTTGTGGATGGGTGAAACACCACGTGATTATATTTCTTTCAAAAGTCTTACAGTCCTTTAAGGCAATGAGTCGAACATGCCCACCAAGTTCAGTTTCGATCGGCCTTTGTTAACCTTGTCTAATAGATGCTCAAATTTTATTGGCCAGTGGCAGCCTTGTTTTTTGAGATACCAATCTTCAAGCCAACTGGATCAACGGTTGTGTAGTTATAGTTGTTTTTAGTTTTTTTCCCCCTCTTTTACTCAAAGTTGTATAAAAGTTATAGCCATTTTAGTAAAAGAGGTATGAATAGTTATGCAATGGAATCTTTTTTTTTTTTTAATTTGCAAAGATGTTAAAAACTTTTACTTTTACGTTTTTTTGCTTTGCCATTATGGTGTATGAAGTGTAGATTGATGTGAAAATAATTTAATAGTAGTTTAGTAATTTAGCAGTTTAACATAAGGCAGCAACATAACAAAAAGTGAAAAAAATGAAGGGGTATGAATACTTTCGCAAGACGTGGTAGCTCCCAAATAAACCTCATAATATGAGCTGTCATTCACATCAATGGCACAAACAATAAAGGACATGTGCATCACCATGATATTTGAACAGATACCCATTCTCACACTTTTTTGTCAATTAATGTCTAATTTTCCAAATAAGAACCCATACATTCTGCAGTGAAGTACATTACTAACAACAAAAATATCAAACAGTTCTATAATATACCATGCTTCAAATAACATGACGACAAATCAGTTTTTGGACATGTACTGTGGTTGTATGCGTGTAAGTACCTTTGAGTATTATGTAAATACCATGGTACGTAGATATGGTATTTCCATCTGATTCCATCTATTCATTCATATGGATCTAGGTTATAGAGTATTTATTTACCACATCTCAAGTATTATTATGCATTTTTAAGGAATGGAAGACCAGCCACATAACTCTTTTAACATGAAGAAAAATATAAATGCTTAAAATCCGACTAGATGTTTTCCTAATCATTGCTGTTCTTTCTGTAGTTTCTAGACAAATCAGAAGATGTTCTCTTGAAGCACCAAGCCAGCATCAATGAGCTGAAGAGGGCCCTGAGGGAACCCAACAGTAAACTGATGAACCGGGAAAAGCGTCTGTCAGGAACATCCCCAGGTGGCACTCCAGAGAAGAAGGCAGTGAGTATGGAATGTATACATGTGCTGATATTTTTAGTTTAGTTTAATCTCTGCTTTCTTGTTTGGCTGCAATCATCATGTACATGTGCATCATGCTGTAATCATTGTATTGATTGTGTGCAATGTGTTTTTCCTCAATTGACAAGGAAAAGCCTTAATGTCACTTCAGTTGTTACACCTTTTGGAACAATTTTGCATTGACTAGTCTGGTATGTGATGTGGGTGTAGTGTTTATTACCAAACTAATTGTTTTCTGCTGATACAGGTTTTTGTTTTACTGGAAATTTGAAATGTATGTCATGTTGCTTTAACAAATTTGTACTATTCAGTTCTCCACTATGTTCATGCCTTTTGTTGTCCCATTGTATTTTTAATGGTTGCCTAAGTCATTATTGCTGCTGTGTTTGCATGATGCTGATTCATGCATTCATGTTTGTTTATATGCTGTGTTAAATCTTATTATTTATAATAATTTTATTCATTTAGCTTTTTCTTTTATCTTTTTCATTGTGTTTTTTTTCCTCTCTACATCCTAAATTACTCTTTAATGTTCGTAATATAAGATAACTTTTAGTTTATGCTCTTTTTTTCCCTTTCTGTTTGTCTTGGACCTGGCCATCTATCAGGAGGCTGTTGGTGCAGGGGTAGGGGAACCTGTCAACAGCCTCTCGGTGGAGGGCTTCATCCAGAAGACTCTAGTAACTTCACCCGAGGTTTCTTTTGACATTTAAAATTCACTAATGGTTACTGATTTGATGACAAGTTAGAGAACTAACAATTTTAATTTATATGATTAAATAGGGCTCTGAAGAATGGGTGTTGCTCGACTATGAAATGGAGGAGAAAGGAAAGTACAAAGCTAGTACGCCTTCACCTCCTCTGGTCATTGATCCCCTTCCAAAGGAGGAGACAGAAAAACAACAGGAAATTACCAAGATGACACACATTGAGCTAATGAGAGAGGACAGTGATGAAACGCCATTGCACACGAAGACTTTTGCATGCTCAAAAATATCACCGATGGAAAAGTTAAGTGAATCTAAGGAAAATATCACAGGGGAAGATGCCACAACCAAGACTAAATCCAAATTGTCTGATGACATATCAGAAAAAGAGCCTACACCACTTGCTGAGTCTCGACCTAAGAACAAGAAGAATACCATTACGGACTTCGTGGAGGAGAGCTGTCAACATAAAGTAAGAAGAGAGAAAAGACCTCAAAGCTTAAACTTGGGAAAGTCAAGGGACTTTGTGTACGAGACAGAAGCCAAAAGTTCAAACATCACACACGATAGTGCAGAGTCTGATGAGGACAATAATACTGAACTTATAAAGGATGCTGTGGTCTGTCATCCTGAAAATTTCAGCTCAACAACAGACACATGGTCATCTTCCATGACTGAAAAGCTAAATCAGCCAGCCACAAATACATATGCTGCAATGCTGCTTGAAGAAAATGCAGAGTTTGACAGAATAATGGAAAAAGACTTGCAGATTCCCAGTCAGGGAGCAAGAATGATGCATGAAAGTTTGCATGATGCAAGAAAGTCTGATGATGCAAGAAAGTTTGTAGAATGTCAAGAGGAGTTATCCACTGAAGTGAAGATTATGAACACTGAAGACAAACAAGAAAACCAAGATTCAGTCAGGGGTCCTAGCAAAGATGAGCTGAAAAGAGTCAAGACTGATATTAGATTTGAAGTCATGAAGGTCATCATGATCGATGATACAGAGAACGAAGCGAAATCTGGGAAAGCAAAGAAGAAAGAAATTGAAGAGTTGGGTCTTGAAAAGAAGATAACAAATTTGGAACTGGAGGAATCTGCAGAAAACCAGCTGGCCATGGAACTAAGAAAGACCAGCCAGAGAGTTACTGGACATGCGAGAACGGATATAACAAGAATTGTTCCATTGAAACCTGAGAGAGTGAGGAGCCAAGGCTACAAAGATGACCTAGAGATTGAACAAGGCTCTGAACTAATGAAAAGAAACTTTAAAAGATACAGTATGAATGAATCTTTTGTGCGGCACTTTGACCCCAGTAACTTCGAGAGCAGGGACGCCAGCTATTCCCAAGCAAACTGCACCACAAGTCTAGTAAAAGCTAATACAAGTCAGGAATCATCTTTAGCTATCAAGAACAACTGTGTGTGCTCGGAGCATCAAGCGGGTTCACCAAAAAAAGAGGGTGTACGGAATGACGACGCTACAAATCATGCCTGCAAAATAGTCCACCGAGATCTTCTGGATACTGATGAGGGAATTTCAGAAGTTCCCTTCTCAAGAACCACAGTCAACCAAAAAAATACCCCTCCAACACCTCCAGTCAAATCAAAGAAAGCAAGAGAATCAGGTCTGTTTCTGCGCAATAGTCGCAATATCAGCAAAGACCCAACTCTTGAAGCCAACAAAAAGGACCTTCCGGTAAATCAGCATGGCATTTTTTAATTTTCAGTCAATGGACAAACAAGTATTGCATGAACTTCAGATTGATAATGAATGCTGCATGATGAGTACACAAAAAAAATGCTGTTTTGCATAGAAGATGACCAGTACTGCTACTAGATACTAGTGTTGATTGAACTTGGTACTGCAATCCAGTGTGTGGTTTTGGCTGTTGATATATGTATATGTATATATATATATATATATATATATATATATATGTATATAAACAACAACAACAAAAAAACACCTGTAATTGCTTTCATGTAACTGATGTCTAGAACATGTTGGCATGTGAGAACAGGATGCAGGTTGCACTTTGAATTAGTTAACTACTACCATTTTGCTAGTTTTTATCATGAAGTGTAAGTTTTGAAATTACCAGTAATGTATTTAAAGTCACAATATTTTAAATACACTTCACAATGTCATTCATTTACTTTATTTTGTCATTTTACAACATGTTGGACTTTATTTCTTTATTGGTGTTTGTTTTCCTTTTATTTTTTTACTGGCTCTGTTCCAAGACTGAATAATTACAACCAATTCATACCATTATGCTTGTTGTAATCACTTGCCCAGTAATGCATTTAATATCACAAAAAAACAAAACAATTTAATTATTTAATTTGCTAACCTAATTTAACATAATAATTATGCTGCTCTCTAAAATACATTTATTTGGCCAAATTTTAAAACAGCTTTGAATATATCCTTTCCATAATGCACTGGCACAAAGACTGTTAGCTTAACATTGCTAACATTAAACTCTGTTGACATCGGTTGTGAGTCAAGTCTTCCATATGCTTTGTATGAGTAGTGTTGTTTGTGACACATGGAGTTGCTCTCTATGTAGAGCGTACTAAATTAGTCACTTTGTTTTTTGTTTTGTCCAGAGACTGGACGTAGCCGCCCATGTAGGTACTAGACAGCACTCTAGGTTCTAGAATTGAGTCATTGTTCTGATACTAACTGTTAGGACTGAGTTGTGTTGTTTTGGGTATTTTGGTTTCTCTTCTCTGTTGTAGGTTTTCTGATTTGGGGCGTGACTTGAGTGCACCTGATGCGCGTCATGGCTCTTATTTAAACATGGTGCAAGAGTTCGTCTGCGCTGCTGCTCCGCTGTCGTGTGGGCAGTTTGCCAGAGCCGCACTCCAATTTTGTGACATTATGTTTTGTTTCGCATTCATCTTTGAGCCAGGTGTAACACTAACCCAGAAAATGGGTTCAGGACTCAACATTAATACTTGTCCGCTTGTCTGCTTGTCCAGGACAAGTGGATTTTGTGAAGGGGCAAGTAAAAGAGTATTTTACTTGCCTGACCGAACAAGTAACCGGATTAAAACATCAATACCAAACAATAACTAGGGCAGCACCAAAACTTCGGTGAGAATGATTCTGATTTTATTACTTTTAGTGTAAACGGTGACTGATAACAGACGAATAGTATCAAGGTTGTGTCAGTTGAGGCTTGTGCAGCCTGTCTGACTTACAGAAAAATCAATACTAATAGGCGTAACAGCACACATAAAAATACAAACATGAACAAACATACTGCGGTTAAAAATATATATATATTTAAATATTGTATTTATGATATATGTAAGCAACATCACACAACCAAGCACCAGCACGATTGCACATGTGACATTAATTTTATACAGCAGTAGTTCAGTAAACAAGTAGTTAATATTAAAAAGTAGACAAATTATTGACCATTTTTGCTAATGAAAATAAGCTAAGCAAAGCCACAGCAGAACAGTCGTGCATCTCAGAGCAATGCATAGCGGTGTACCATTACTAAATGATTCAGCATTTTTGAACAAATCAAGTGAGTCAATGATTCAGTGAGCCAATAATAAAGACAGTCACTTGCTTTATTTATTGAATGAACTAGCCATTTGAATGAATTTGTTGAATCAGTGACTCACTCATTAAGACAGTGACTTGCCGCCACCTACTGGTGGTTTGGTTTCACATTTAAAAGTATTGCATTTTTCCAACATTTCAGATTTATATGTTAAAGTAAAACATTAATCTTACAACATTTATGCATATGCAATTTTACTGTGTTAATGCATTTATAGAAACCTCATATCTTCATTAAACAGTCTGAGTAAATACATTTAAATGGCACTTTCGATGCAGCTCCAGCGTTTTCTCTGCAGTGGAATGATGGAGTTTGTTGATACTGATTTGGTAACAGAGTCTAAATGATGACACGTGCATTTAGTAAGGTTAGGAAAATACTGTCCTTCATAAAGTTAAAAAGTATCCTCAATTTAAGGCAAATATCACAAATATGCTGATTAAAGTAAGATCTAACAGAACAGTGATGAGACTATTGCTTCAGAATGGATTTCATTTATGGAGAAAAAGATAACTTTTTATTAATATTATTATTATTATTTGGACAAGTGAAATTTACTTGTCTGAAGGACAAGCACATGTCAAGGCTTAAAATCAAGCCCTGGGGTTGATGGATTTTCAATAGGCAATGTTACTCAAAAACTGCATTTTCTTCTGTTAAACCACCTCTGTTACCTAATGTTTACTTTCTTGCTATTGTAGTATTTGCTTGTGGGTGCTTTCGAGGCTTTAATACTAAGAAAATAGAAGATTAATGAAATAAAACCCTTGAATACTGACAAGCTCCTTTTAATGTCCTCCTCTCCTTTATTCTGTTCCCCTTCACCTCTCTCATCCCCATCATAATGAAAGTCCTCAATGCAATATCCAACAACACAGAATAGATACTGCTAAAGTAACATTGAATATTCAAATATGACCTCCACATTAATTTATTTAACATAAGCTCTGTAGTTAAACTCTAGTTAAACTCTTACACTATCTAGAACTATCTGTTCATGATCATTTGGATCCACTTTGTTTCTAGTGTTGTGCCTGTTACCGAAAGCTGAAAGTTAGACAACTTTGCAATTATTGTACCATGGGGATTTTTTTAATTCTTAAAAATTTCTTTTAAAACTGGTTTGTTTGTTTTTAAAACCCACTAGGTGATGTGAAGAACCCCCACGTTAAATGAGGTCTTGATGTTTTCATCTAAAATTTAAGCCAAGAATCACATTTAAGAACTATAGAACTTTAGAGTCACTTACAAAGTGATTTAAATGCATGTGTGTGTTTAGGTTGCAATGTATGTCTTTCTTTTCTGTTGTGTTGCTTTCATAACACAGCTAACTTTAGACTGCTTCTCTCTCTTTCTTGTTCTGCTTTTCCTTTACAGGAGCCTCTGTCCACTACTTCTGCTCTTGAAGACCCGCAATATGATGTAAAGGTGTCTCCTTCCGCACTGTTTGCATGTTCTTGCATGTTTTTTAAAAAAGGCTTAATTTTCTACTCACATTTAACATTAGAATAACAATATTAAAAGCATGCTTTCAAATGTTTTCTTTCTGTTCCAAGTGCTTGCTTCATCAGTGGTCAGCATGATTAGAAAATTAGAATGACATCCGAGAGTACACTGTAAAAAACAAAAAACTAATTTGTTGAGTCAGCTCAAAAATAATTTGTTACCCTGATTCCTTAACTCAAATAAGTTTAGTCAACTTTGAAATGTTAAGTTGTACTAAGTAACAACTTAGATATTTGTGTTTGTTAAACTTAAAAGCTGGGTAAGTAACCCAGCTGCCTTAACATTTTAAGTTGAATCAACTCAAATATCTAAGTTGTCACTTAGTATAACTTAAGTAATTTCAAGTCGAATAAAATTTTTTGAGTTTAATGAACTTAACATTTTAAGTTCAGCTGGGTAACAAAGTATTTGAAGTTGACTCAACAAATTGTTTTTTACAGTGTAGCTTTTGTTGTTACCTTTTGACCCTATTCAAAATCAGATGCTGGTATTTGGTAGCCTGTTTTGCTTTAATGAACATGCAACAGATTGTTGTTGTGGGCACTTAAATGCCGTGAATAATTCCAGATGCCTTATCTTAGAATGGACATTAGCTTCTTTTCCATTAAAAGGTTAAAAATATTTTCCCAAAAACGGTAGATGGGCTGAATGAAAAAGCAGATTCGCTCTCTGACAGTAGGTGGCACTTATAGAACAGCATAAATACAGCAGTTACCTAAAGCAGTGTTGTACCATTTTCTGTTTCTGGCACCTGCAAAAGACAGGAAGTTAAAAAGTATGTAAATATTTGCAAAAATCTATTGTAACGAGGACGCTGAGGCGGCGTTTGAATCCAATTGCGGAAGTTTATTACAAATGACAGCACACATAAACGTGGAAACAGGCAGAGGGTCGATTACCAGAAAAGCAGTCCAACAGCATACAACACATAAACGTAATCCAAGCAGCAGAGAGATAAAGCAGGCAGTGGGTCAAATACCGTGAAGTCAGTCCAGAAACAGCAAACAATCCAATAGGGGTAATCCGTAAACTCAAGAGTCCATAAACAAAGCAAGGTAGCAACAGGTAATCCAACAGAGTAAATATAGAAACGCTCGGTAAGGCAGGTGAAACTGGCAATACTTCGCGAGGTGCAAGCACATGGTGAGTCCTTATATACTGCCAAACAGGAAGTGACAGTAGAAGCAGCAGAGGGAGCCTGCAGGCAGTACTGGGGTGAGGGCTCCCTCTGCTGGCGTGGCATTACAGAATCCCCCCCCCTAGGAGCGACTCCTGGCGCTCAAAACAACAACAGTCCAGGTGGGTGGGGGAACAGAGCCAAAACAGGGGGTGGGACGGAGGGCCAGGTCCATGTAGAGCAGGTGGGCCTGGATCGTGGAGCAGGGACAGACAGTGAAGCACTGGAGGACCTGGACCATGGAGCAGTGGCAGACAGTGAAGCACTGGAGGACCTGGGCCGTGGAGCTGTGGCAGACAGTGGAATTTTGGAGGACCAGGGCCATGGAGCTGTGACAGACGGTGGAACCTTGGAGGACCTGGGCCGTGGAGCAGTAGCAGACCGTGAAGTACTGGAGGGCCTGGGCCGTGAAGCTGTGGCAGACAGTGGAACCTTGGAGGACCTGGGCCGTGAAGCTGTGGCAGATTGTGAAGTACTGGAGGACCTGGGCCGTGGAGCTGTGGCAGACCGTGTAGTACTGGAGGGCCTGGGCCGTGGAGCAATGGCAGAGTAGGGGACCATGGTGGGGCAGGCAGAGCAGGCAGAACAGGAAGCCATGGCGAGGCAGGCAGAGCAGGCATAACAGGGAGCCATTGCAGGGCAGGCAGAACAGGCAGAGCAAACAGGAGCAGAGATATCCACAGTGGGACTAATGACATGCATAGCAGAGCGGTGTGTTCATGCATGATTTTCTTGGCCGTGGCATGACAGGCAGAGAGCTTCATATGGGTCTTCTTGATTGCGACCTGGCGGGCAGAGAGTTCATCCTGGGACGCCGCCCCCATAGGAGGATCTACAGCTTGCGCTGACACCTCTGGGGGCATGGGCGCAGATGCTTGGGCAGGTGTGGCAGGGAAGTTATAAATGGCCTTCCTGGCCGTGACAGGACAGGCAGAGAGTCCTTGGGGAAACGCCGCCCCTTTAGGAGGTTCTGCAGCCAGAGCTGCTGCTTCTGGGGGCATTGGCGCAGACTCTTTGACAGAAGAGGCCTCTGGCGTAGACTCATGGACAGGCGAGGCCTCTGGCGTAGATTCGTGGACAGGCGAGGCCTCGGGAGCAGACTCGTGGACAGGCGAGGCCTCGGGAGCAGACTCGTGGACAGGCGAGGCCTCGGGAGCAGACTCGTGGACAGGCGAGGCCTCGGGAGCAGACCGTGGACAGGCGAGGCCTCGGGAGCACAGTTGCAGCCCACACACTGAAGATGGCTACGGCCATTACAGGCAGCACAGCAGATAATAGGGTGTCTGTTGACCTTGAGGGTGCTGATGATATGGGCTTGTGGCTTGGGAGCGTGGGCTCTGCGTGGCTTGGGAGCGTGGGCTCTGCGTGGCTTGGGAGCGTGGGCTCTGCGGGGTCAGCTGATACGTGAGGTGGCTTGAGAAGGTCAGAGGGGACCTGGTGAGATTCTGGTAGAATAACAGTTTTATGACTTGACTCAGGGAGGCCTGCCGTGGCCGGACTTGACTCAGGAGCAACAGCAGTAACCTGACTTGGTTCATGGAGATCAACTGTGGTGTGGCTTGGTTCAGGGAGATTAGCTGTGGCTTGACTTGGTTCGGGAATAACAGCAGCAACTTGACTTGGCTCATGAAGATCTGCTGGAACTTGGCTTGGCTCATGAAGATCAACTGTTACTTTGCTTGACTCAGGAACCACGGCTGTGACTTTGCTTGACTTGAGGGCTACAGCTATAGCTTTACTTGACTCAGGAGCAATAGCTGTAACTTGACTGGACTTCGGAAGAGCAGCTCTGACCTGACTTGACACAGGAAACACAGCTTTAACGTGACTTGACGCTGGAACAACAGCTGCAGCTTGACTTGACTGTGGAACAACAGCCGTGACCTGACTGGACTCGGAAACTTGACTTGACTCAGGAAACGCAGCTGTAACTTGACTTGACTTGGAAACTTGACTTGACTCGGGAAACACAGCTGCAACGTAACTTGACTCAGGAACAACATGGCTTGGCTCAGGAACGATATGGCTTGGCTCAGGAACGACATGGCTTGGCTCAGGAACGACAGCTGTAACTTGGCTTGACTCGTGGGGAACAGCTGTGACTTGGCTTGACTCGTGGGGAACAGCTGTGACTTGGCTTGATTCATGGGGAACAACTGTGGCCTTGCTTGACTCTGTTGCTTGACTTGACTCTGTTGCGTGACCGGGCTCTGTAGCTTGACCGGGCTCTGTAGCTTGGCCGGGCTCTGTAGCTTGGCCGGGCTCTGTAGCTTGGCCGGGCTCTGTAGCTTGGCCGGGCTCTGTAGCTAGACTTGACCCTGGAACTGGACTTGATTTGGAAGCCTTGGACTTTGGAGCAGCTGCTGTAGCTTGACTTGACACAGCGGCAACTTGACTGGAATCAAGGGTAGCTGCCATTTTAGCTGCCCTTACGGCCATGAGGGGCGAGTCCAGTACGTGAGCCATCAGGTGGCGTGGCTTGGAGACAGTGGCCATCTTGTGAACTGGCTCTGGAATGGCGGCCATCCTGTGAACAGGTTTGGGGATGGCGGCCATCTTGTGGACTGGCTCTGGGATGGCGGCCATCTTGTGGACAGACTCTGGCGTGGCGGCAGCCATCTTGCGTGCAGACTCTGGCGTGGCGGCAGCCATCTTGCGTGCAGACTCTGGCGTGGCGGCAGCCATCTTGCGTGCAGACTCTGGCGTGGCGGCAGGCGTGGCGTGAGCAGGCCCTGGAGCGGCAGGCGTGGCGTGAGCAGGCCCTGGAGCGGCAGGCGTGGCGTGAGCAGGCCCTGGAGCGGCAGGCGTGGCGTGAGCAGGCCCTGGAGCGGCAGGCGTGGCGTGAGCAGGCTTTGGCTTGATGGATGTGGCTTGAACAGGCAGTGGTGTGGTGGTTACTGTGGGATTGCGGGGTCCCTCGTCCGCAATCCCAACAGTGTATGGTGATCCGCTTAAGAGCAGGGCATGATCGATATATTTCTCCAGTGACCAACAAATTTTCCCCCCTGGCAGAATTGAACTAATGGGCTCGTTTAACCCAAAACGAAAAAAGTCCTTTAGTGCCACATCATTAAAATCCACTAGATGACACAGTCCACAAAAATCCTCAACATACTCCTCTATGGTCCTGTCGCCTTGACGAAGGCAGATGAGACGAGATACTGCTGGGTTCATGATTTGTTGTGTTGTGTATGCTGTAACTTCCGCTGGATTCAGGGGAGGCGAAGTATTCTGTAATGAGGACGCTGAGGCGGCGTTTGAATCCAATTGCGGAAGTTTATTACAAATGACAGCACACATAAACGTGGAAACAGGCAGAGGGTCGATTACCAGAAAAGCAGTCCAACAGCATACAACACATAAACGTAATCCAAGCAGCAGAGAGATAAAGCAGGCAGTGGGTCAAATACCGTGAAGTCAGTCCAGAAACAGCAAACAATCCAATAGGGGTAATCCGTAAACTCAAGAGTCCATAAACAAAGCAAGGTAGCAACAGGTAATCCAACAGAGTAAATATAGAAACGCTCGGTAAGGCAGGTGAAACTGGCAATACTTCGCGAGGTGCAAGCACATGGTGAGTCCTTATATACTGCCAAACAGGAAGTGACAGTAGAAGCAGCAGAGGGAGCATGCAGGCAGTACTGGGGTGAGGGCTCCCTCTGCTGGCGTGGCATTACATCTATTTAGATTTTCGTATTCGCTACGGTGTTTCTCAAAGACACCTTTTTTGTATACACTGCTACATTCTTACATCTTCTATCTCTATATTGTTTGAAAATGTTCTGATTATTTATTAGTCTTGTAGTTGCATTGTTTTGAACTTTAATCAAAACTAGGGCTGTCACACGATTAATCACGATTAATCTCATACAAAATAAAAGTTTGACTAATATATGTCTGTGTACTGTGTGTAATTGTTATGTATATATAAATACAAACACATTCCTGTATATATTTAAGAAATATTTATAAATATATGTATTTATTATAATTTTCATATAATTTGTATTATATATATATATATGAATAAAAATATTTATATTACACACAGTACACACACATTTATTAGGCAGACTCAAACTTTTATTTTGTAGACGATTCATTGTGATTAATCATTTGACAGCCCTAATTTACGTTTACGTTTACGTTATAGCCTACATTTTTATTGTGTATTGTGTTATTGTATCTACATTTTCTTTTTTTTTTAAATTAAAAAAATTCATTAAACTTATTATTAAGAGACAAAATCTAAAGGTTCTTTTTAACGTGTTTAATAATGTACTTAAGTACCGTGGTAATACAGTACTGGTTTATCGTGAGAAAATCTGCAGCAATTATCGTGATATAAAAACGCTATACCAATATTTACCTGTTGTGAGAACAGAATGGATCAACATATATGATCTCATGACTGGAACGTCGCACTGGATCATTTCACTCAAGCATGATCATCAGCTCATAAAGCACGCCCATGATGTCATCACATCTCCGTCATTATTTCATTCAAATGTGATGTAGAAAACCGCTGCCCCTTGTCTTTCTTCAACAGCAGCAGCCTCACTCTGCCCTGGAGGACGATTACAATCGTGAGCTTGCTGGTTTGAAGGACACCTACCTGGCCATCGAGAGAAAATGTTCAAGTATGACTGTCAGCTCCACTTCAAGCCTGGAAGCTGAGGTGGATTTCACTGTCATTATGGACTTACACAGTGGCATGGAGGAATTTTCTAGAGGCATGACTAAGCTGGTCGAGAAGGA
Organism: Labeo rohita; assembly: GCF_022985175.1. Lineage (NCBI taxonomy): Eukaryota > Metazoa > Chordata > Actinopteri > Cypriniformes > Cyprinidae > Labeo > Labeo rohita. The sequence goes on from NC_066879.1 coordinate 2,595,249, forward strand.
CAAAGTTGAGCTGGGCAGCGAGAGTTTTGACAGCACTCCCAAGTCTCACTCCACTTGTCATATGAAATTGCAAGATGTATCGCCTGGAAGTGAACACATCCTTGAAGGTCACGGTCATCAAGATACAGAACCTGTAAGGGCGAGTTTGTATTCCATAGACAGGAGGAAGACATCTACACAATTGTGACATTCATTACATGTTTTAAATTGTCATATTGCAAATTGTTTTGTGCCTTTTTCTATCAGTGAATATCATTTATGTTTTGGTAACATATTTGGATTTGTTAATTTCCATTATTTTCATTCTACTTCATTGTTTCATTGTGTTATTATGTAATCATAGGACATTACTAAATCAAAAAAGTCATCCACACCAATTCAATCATGGTTTTGTATTAGAGATTTTTTTATGAAGTGAAGATTGCAATAGGAAATCCATTGCAAACATTTGAATTTGAATTTAAAAATAAAAATTAATTAATTATTTAAAAAAAAAAACTAAATTACCAGATTCCTCTAGACAAAAATAGCAAATAGCAGTAGGAAAATGTTTTATTTGATTTAATTTTTATATTTATTAAATGGCCAATAATAACTAAACATTTTGTAATTAACCTCCTCTGTTTTACTGTGGAATAAAAATGTATTTAATACAAAGCTTTTTTTTTTTTTTTTTTTTTTTTTTTTTTTTTTTTGCATCATCTGAAATGTGTCATCATTGATTGCATACACATAATGTATATGTGTAGATCATTGCCTTTAAATTTGTTATATATGTGATCCTGGACCACAAAACCAGCCATAAGCAGCACGGGTATATTTGTAGCAATAGCCAAAAATCATCGATATTTCTTTTTATGACAAAAATCATTAGGATATTAAGTAAAGATCATGTTTCATGACAATATTTTGTAAATTTCCTACCGTAAATATATCAAAACTTAATTTTTGATTAGTAATATGCGTTGCTAAGAACTTCATTTAGACAACTATAAAGGCAATTTTCTCAGTATTTTGTTTTTTTTTTATTTTGCATCCTCAGATTCCAGATTTTCAAATAGTTGTATCTCAGCCATATTGTCCTATGTATCAATGGGAAGCTTATTTATTCAGCTTTCAGATGATGTATAAATCTCAATTTCTAAAAACTGACACTTATGACTGGTTTTGTGGTCAGGGATTTTACTTAATAGTACTATTTGTATTATGTAATATTGCTGTTTGTAACAAAACAAGTACTCAGCAGACATATAGTATACCCCACATACTAATACAACCATTTTTGTCCTTTTTTATTCATCAGCCCCCTGTTGCCAAGAAAGAACCCAGTGCAGTGAGTGCAGCCCAGATGTTGAGAAAAGGAGAAGTTAAAATGGAACTGCATTCTAATGGATCTGAGGCTCTTGTCAAAGACATCTCTGATCATGTAAGAATATAACTATAATACCATTCCCTTCATTACTGAATCCCTATCTATACTAAAAATTGTGGATATGCTACGCTCCAGTTGCTGAATTTGATATGAAAATTCATAAAAACTGCTGTAAATGCTAACTAAAGAATTTAGGGGCAAATAAGCGTGCAAAGTCCATTTGCAACTCTATTGCCCATGTCTTACGAGTTATAAGCCTAAACAACTCCGCACAGTCAATATGCTTGAATGAGTTTAAGTAGAGACAGCACTTGCGCTATATTTGCAGCAGTTTCCAGGAATTATTAACACATAATGTGCATTCATTGTGTTTTATAAGCTATACTGACTACGCTTTGCAATCGCGTCTTATTCTGGGGAGTGATAAAGAGACATTAATATGTTCTCATACTCCTTGGCAGTCAAATGTGACCAAACTGTGTCAGAACAAATTAATTTTGATAATTTTCTTAATAATAACTTTGATAGAATGGTATGTAACAAAACATGGTCAAGTGTCAAATCCCAAACTTTTATCAGTTTTACTGGTGGTCCACTGTATGAAGAATTTTTGGGTACTAAAATGTCAGTTTTAATTATTTTGCTACCCTCATTTACATAAATGAACTAGTGTTCTGAACCCACTAGTATACAAAAAAAAAATATCAAAAATTATATTTTGTCTGAATAATTTTTGGTTTGACTGTATTTAGCACCACACAGTTGTTCAACTGCTTAGCTGTGCTTATTTGTTTAGGTGTTTTAGTTTGTATTCCATAGACAGGAGGAAGACATCTACACAATTGTGACATTCATTACTTGTTTTAAATTGTCATATTGCAAATTGTTTTGTGCCTTTTTTCTATCAGTGAATATCATTTATGTTTTGGTAACATATTTGGATTTGTTCATTTCCATTATTTTCATTCTACTTCATTGTTTCATTGTGTTATTATGTAATCATAGGACATTACTAAATCAAAAAAGTCATCCACACCAATTCAATCATGGTTTTGTATTAGAGATTTTTTATGAAGTGAAGATTGCAATAGGAAATCCATTGCAAACATTTGAATTTGAATTTAAAAATAAAAATAAATTAATTATTTAAAAAAACTAAATTACCAGACTCCTCTAGACAAAAAAAGCAGATAGCAGTAGGAAAATGTTTTATTTGATTTAATTTATATATTTATTAAATGGCCAATAATAACATTTTGTAATTAACCTCCTCTGTTTTACTGTGGAATAAAAATGTATTTAATACAAAGTTTTTTTTGTTTTTTTTTGCATCATCTGAAAAGTGTCATCACTGATCGCATACACATAATGTATATGTGTAGATCATTGCCTTTAAATTTGTTATGTATGTGATCCTGGACCACAAAACCAGCAATAAGCAGCACGGGTATATTTGTAACAATAGCCAGAAATTATCTCAGTATTTTGATTTGTTTATTTTGCATCCTCAGATTCCAGATTTTCAAATAGTTGTATCTCAGCCATATTGTCCTATCCTAACAAACCATGCATCAATGGGAAGCCTATTTATTCAGCTTTCAGATGATGTATAAATCTCAATTTCTAAAAACTAACACTTATGACTGGTTTTGTGGTCAGGGATTTTACTTAATAGTACTATTTGTATTATGTAATATTACTCAACAGACATATAGTATACCCCACATACTAATACAACCATTTTTGTCCTTTTTTATTCATCAGCCCCCTGTTGCCAAGAAAGAACCCAGTGCAGTGAGTGCAGCCCAGATGTTGAGAAAAGGAGAAGTTAAAATGGAACTGCATTCTAATGGATCTGAGGCTCTTGTCAAAGACATCTCTGATCATGTAAGAATATAACTATAATACCATTCCCTTCATTACTGAATCCATATCTATACTGAAAAAATTGTGGATATGCTATGCTCCAGTTGCTGAATTTGATATGAAAATTCATAAAAACTGCTGTAAATGCTAACTTAAGAATTTAGGGGCAAATAAGCGTGCAAAGTCCATTTGCAACTCTATTGCCCATGTCTTATGAGTTATAAGCCTAAACAACTCCGCACAGTCAATATGCTTGAATGGGTTTAAGTAGAGACAGCACTTTCACTATATTTGCAGCAGTTTCCAGGAATTATTAACACATAATGTGCATTCATTGTGTATAAGCTATACTGACTACGCTTTGCAATCACATCTTATTCTGGGGAGTGATAATAAGACATTAATATGTTCTCATACTCCTTGGCAGTCAAATGTGACCAAACTGTGTCAGAACAAATTAATTTTGATAATTTTCTTAATAATAACTTAGATAGAAAGGCATGTAACAAAACATGGTCAAGTGTCAAATCCCCAACTTTTATCAGTTTTACTGGTGGTCCACTCTGTGAAGAATTTTTGGGTATAAAATGTCACAGTTTTAATTATTTTGCTGCCCTCATTTACATAAATGAACTAGTGTCCTGAACCCACTAGTATACAAAAAAAAATATCAAAAATTATATCTTGTCTGAATAATTTTTGGTTTGACTGTATTTAGCACTACACAGTTGTTCAACTGCTTAGCTGTGCTTATTTGTTTAGGTGTTGCATTTATATATATATATATATATATATATATATATATATATGGCTGAAAATAGCACTTTACTGTCTCCTGCTCTATGATGCCATCTGCTGGCGAAGAGACTGTATTTTAACTTAATACAGACTTAATTCTGTTTTGCCTTGGCACTTCTTGATTCTCTTTTCATGTTTGTTGCAGAAACCGGAAGAGAGCAGAGTTAAAGAGGCAAAAGAGTCCCCCGTGAGTCTGTGCACAAAATCACTCTCCAAATAATAGTATGTTTTTTGTAATGGCCAGTTCTGATGTATAGAGGTGGCTGATACAGTACAGATACAATGCAAATATGTAATGCAGTTTACGACAAATGAGATTGTGTGGATGAAATTATATAAAACAGCTTGTTTTCACTTATTTTTCAATTTTGACAAGACTGTCGGTAGATTTTAGAATTGACAAAAGGGTTCCTTTTCTATTTATGGGTATGGTTATCTCTAATCTTGGCCATGTTGGCCAGCTTATTTATTTATTTACTTTATACATTTGCAAAGGGGTAAGGGGCAACACTGTTTAACAGTAAAACATATAACACATTTTTGTATTTCAGGTAAGGTCAAACAGTCTAGAACGAGACTTTGTTGCTTCTCCTCTCACCGTCACTACAGAAAGCATTACCTCAGCAACCACGACTCAAGTGACCAAGGTAAGAGACATGTCACCCTGAGTTGAGAGCAATGTAACCATTAACATACAGCTTGACATAACATTAATAAGGTGAAGTTGTAATTTAAAGCTTTAAATATGCAGGCTTTATACATTTGTTGATGGTGAAAGACTATCAAAATAGCAGCTGTCAGAAATGTAATACTTTAGTGTTTTTAACTGTTTTCAGACAGTGAAAGGAGGTTTTGCAGAGACCAGGATTGAAAAAAGGATCATCATAACAGGAGATGATGATGTGGATCAACATCAAGTAAGCAAAGACACACATACTCATATGTAATGTGTGTATAGTGATTGTCAAGTATGTAGTTCTTAAACATGAAGGAAGACAAATTTTAACATGCGGTAAATAAATGTCCCTTTCAGGTCCCTTTCATGGTTGCTTACCCTGACTAATGAAAGACAATGTCCAGGCTGCTAAACCACATTCACCTCTATTTTTAGGGGTTCAGGTGCATAGTGCTGAAACCCTGCTGTAACTGTTAGAATGGCCACAGATGAGCAATTTCCATGTAAAACTGATTGTGCAGACCAAACCGTAAGTCGTAAGGACTTGGAGGGATGGTAGTACTCACACTGTCTACAGCGTGACCAAGGCTTGCCCCAATCGGCCTGACGGGGGCGCTACAGCGATCGAAAGTACAAAATCGCTCATAACTTAACAAATTTTTCGGGTATTTAGCATTTTTTGCAAAACCTACTTTTGGGAACTAGTCCTAGGTTTTTCACCCGATTGGAACCAAACCAGTGCAAAAAGATTCTCTGGAGAGTGAATATCAATAATTATCAAAAAAAAAACAAAAAAACTTTCGACTCGCCGTCGCAAAGGGGTGCCAAAATGTTTGAAGGGGGCAAGGCCACTTGTAGTTAAATGCCTATAACTCCTGAATGGAATGAGATATCTCCACCAAACTCAGCACACAAGAGCTCAAGCTGAGGTCACGGGAAAAAAACATGGAGACTGGCCACTTGGTGGGGCTATAAGAGGGGAAAAAACATAAAAATGGCTATAACTATGCAACCATTTGTCCAGTCAACATGAATCTCGCTGTGCACGGTCTTGGCGCAGAGTGCCACAAGTGTCTATGGGGACATTTGCGTATCTCAAAAAAACATAGCGCCATTGGCTGATGAATTTTGAACACCCATTAGACAAGGTAATGGAGGCCGATCGGAACAAAACTCGGTGGGTCTGTTTGACTCATGACATACATGAGAAATTTGTATCGTATGATAGACCTCCTCGTTCTGAACAACTTTCCCTCTAGAACCACTGCTGTCAATCAAATGTTTTTTAAATGATTGAGAAGATGTGAAAAACCTACTTTTGCAAACTAGACCTAGGTTTTTCGCTCAGTCTGGAAAAAACACCGCAGTGCAATTCTCTGGACTCTCTAGGTCAATAATTATCAAAACACGTTGAAATTAAACCTTTGCAAAGCCAAAAAGCCTATAAGCCTAAACAAAAACTCAAAACTCCACAAAACCGGATGAGCACATGCAACAGGTGATTCTAAACAAGCATGCAAAGTTTAGGGAAATTCGACCACAGCTGGCGCTATAACAGTCATAAATGTTATAAAAACATCATATTTCTATGGTAAATAGAACCTGGATTTGACAAAGATGATTTGACAGTAATCACTGCTTGCAGCTATAAATATATATTTTCTTAATTTTCTTCTACTAGTACAAAATTCACCTGAAACTTTTTTTAATTTAGTATGATTTGTTGGTAAGCAAATAATGTAATGTTTAATGTATATTAAAATCTCTTTACTGCCATTAAAACTAACTTTTTGCAGGCTCTCGCCATGGCAATACAGGAGGCCAGACAGCAGCACCCTGATATGCTGGTGACTAAGGCAATAGTGGTCAGGGAAACTGACTCTTCATATGAAGAGAAACTTCGAACAAATGAGGTACAGCAAACATACAGTACTTTGGTTATTAAAAACTGAATTTATACAACATTTCTTATTGTCCATGAAGGTGATATTTGAACATAATGTTTTTTTTTTATTATTATTTGAATTGTAGTGTTTATCTCTGTAGTAAAACAATTGCATTTTTTTGGAGCTTGACTCAACTGTGGCACATCTCTCTCTCTCTCTCTCTCTCTCTCTCTCTCTCTCTCCGTGCATTTGTCCAATTGTTCCAGTCTTGATCACTAGAAGATGCTGTTTGGAACATGGACAGAAGATCAGTTCTGGCTCTATGTATTTCAGCTGAAATGAGGTGTGCTATATGCTACTGAACAGTTTGCTCAAAACAAATCACCTACGCAGTCCTCTGCCATCACCCTCCAATCTGTCCATTTTAGTGACAATCTCCCATCATCTGGTGTCAATACAATGTTCTGTACCATTCAGAGGACTTTCACCATATCAACAATAGTCTTGAGTTATCTTCAGTCTTGTATAAATGTCAGTAGTTTAACATTTAATTCAGAGTGGATTTAACAAAAAAAAAATGCTGAAAGTGTTAAAAAATTCATGCGGTCATAGAATTAGAAATACCTTTTTTGAGCTCACAGCTTTTTTGGACTTATGGGACTTTAACGATTTGGGCTTCCATTTGGAATTCATGCATGACTTTCAAGGAATTATGTGAGAACGTATACAAATGGATGACAAGAAGCTACATATCCTTGATGGCCTAATAAGCTGGCCAGCAACTCTAAGACTTTAAATAATATTTGATCAAGTGTTTGCTTGTTAATTATGAATATTTATCACTTCGACTGTCATATGCAGGACTTTTGAAAGCTTGAAGCATATTATTTTGAAAGATACCCACACCTGAACAGTTCATAAAAGAATTGGATTGTGTACCCCAAGTCAAAACAGCTGAACAAAGCAGAATAAAACATGCCATAATAATAAACCAAATATGGCCTCATACCAAATTGAAATCCATTTGGGGTTGTAGCAAAAAAAAAAAAAAAATCAACCGCCTTGCTTTTTCAACCTTCAAGTCTTCAATATTAACTGACTATATTCTAAAAGACTCTCTTGACTTGCCCATTTAGGTGACATTTTATGGCATCATTAACTTGACAAAAGATAGTTATACTGCTGTCTTAGAATGAGTGATTGAGGTTAAAGAAATGTTATATAAAGAATAAATTAAAATAATAATATAAAAAATATGTATTTTTATTTTTTTAGAGTGTCATGACTCACATTACTTTATTTAAATCAATTTCTCAGTCTCCTGTGTGGAACATTATTTGACATTCATATTGTATTGTTAAAGGTTGTAAATCTTTTCTATATTATGTTTATATTAAGTAATTTCAGGATTTTGCCTTGGGACGCAGTAAACAAAGCAACTCGACGTTTTGTTCCACTTACTGAAATGATGCTTGATCAATAAAATGAACCGTTTTTTAATTTTTTTTATTGTTTAAATGGTTATCAGGATGTGTTGGATTTTCAGCAAGTTATTTTTTTATGCTGTATGACTTTGACATATATTTATATGCTCGCTGAATGTGAGCTTCTGGGTTTTCTGTCTCTATAAATTGTCATCATACAGCATTGCGAATGTAACATTAAATCTGATCTACAGTATGTGTATATTCCAATCAAAAGCATAACACAAAAATAATTATTTAATTATGCATTTGAAACGTCATGAAAAACAGTCATCCAATATTGTATGTTCTATGCATTCTAGTGCAGTAACCTAAAAGAAAATCACTAACAGAGGGGAATTGCATACTGTGAGCTATTCTTGTCAATACTTCTGCAATAATTAATGTTTATAGAAAAAAAAAACTGTGATTATATACATACTGTGTTTATTCCACATTACAAATATATGCACCAACGTGTCACTGTTAACCATGGTTTTGGTCTCTGTATGTTCACAACTGCTCACTGCTTTCTCCTGAGGGATGGAAGACACTTGGGAAATGTCTGCAGAATTTATGTAGACCTGCTCAAAAGATAATCCTACTGTACATTTTGGAAAAATGTTACTACGCTTGTGTTGAAGGGAGGGGAAGTCTAAATGCAGATGCAAGAGCATTATCAGGTTTCAAGCAATCAAGTCTGTTATTAAACAAAAAGTAAATGGAATAAAGGACTGTTACTGTGATAAATATGAGAGAACTTGTTTTATCGTTTTGGTTGATGTATAACTTTGTTTTGCTGTGAATGATTTCAGTTTTAATTACTAAAAATGCCATTATTTTATATGACAAAGTTAATAATTTATTGGCAATATATTTATCTTGTATATTTTTGATTAGATCAGATAACACTTTAAAGGAGAAGTCCACTTCCAGAACAACAATTTACAAATAATGTACTCACCCCCTTGTCATCCAAGATGATGTCTTTCTTTTTATCATCGTAATCGTAAAGAAATTATGTTTTTTGAGGAAAGCATTTCAGGATTTTTCTCCATACTTGATTGGTGCCCTGATTTTGAACTTCCAGAATGTAGTTTAAATGTGGCTTTAAAGGGCTTTAAACGAGCCGAGGCAGAAGGGTCTTATCTAGCGAAATGATTGGTCATTTTTTTCCAAAAATAAAAAATTGTATACTTTTTAAGCACAAAAGCTCGTGTAGCACAGGCTCTGGGATGCGTGTCCACGATGCTACGAATTAGTGATGGGTCGTTCTTGAACGAGTCGTTCATTTTGAACGATGAATTAATCTTTTCTGTTTCTTATAGCATTATAGTTTTGTCTTGTTTGTAGTGTGATCAACGGTTGTGTTAGCAGTAGATGTGTTAGGGAAGTAAGACGTAAAATTTGTATTATATTTTGCTAAAATGAATGAAATGAGCGAAATGATTTGAAAAAAGATTTGTTAATTTTGCTGAACGAGACTCAAAGGTCTGAGTCGTTAAAATGATCTGAACTTCCCATCATTACTACGAATCACGTCTAAGTTCATCGTCTGTTTACTCTGGCTCAAAAAGGTAGAAAATGGCGGAAAACTCCAGAATCGTCCGACATCGTTGTACCTTTTTGTTGTAAACAGCGTTTCACTTACTTGCACTTTTTTAGTCTTTGCACGTTCACTTTGTAAACACTGGGTCTGTAGTTCCGTACGTAGCGTTGTGAACGCGCATCCCAGAGCCTGTGCTACATGAGCTTTTGTGCTTAAAAATTATACAAATTTTTATTTTCTGAAAAAAATGACTGATCGTTTCGCTAGATAAGACCCTTCTTCCTCGGCTGGGATCGTTTAGAGCCATTTGAAGCTGCATTTAAACTACATTTTGGAAGTTAAAAATCGGGGCACCAATGAAATCCATTATATGGAGGAAAATCCTGAAATGCTTTCCTCAAAAACCACAATTTCTTCATGACTGAAGACAGAAAGACATGAACATCTTGGATGACAAGGGGATGAGTAAATTCTTTGTAAATTGTTGTTCTGGAAGTGGACTTCTCATTTAAGCTGTCATATGGTAATGTTACAAGTGTCTCTCACATGTTGCATGTCACATTTCATTCTTTTTAAAATTCTTCAGTGCTTCTTTCCAAATGCTCCTTTTACGTGGGAAATGAGTCAGGTTAATGCCACACACAAAAGCAGCAAATATTAAATTTTAATCCAGATATATCCCAGAATCAGTGCTCATGGAGATTTCCATCTCAAAGGCTGCACCAGAGGGCATGTGCATCCCTGGAATTGAGAAATGGGAAGATCTGATGATAACATTTAATTAAAAGAACAACATGAATGTTGATGAACAAATGGAGAAGATCCTTGTACACCGTGTGGACTCAGCAGAGCAGCAGATATTACTTCTGAATGTGCATTCTTATTGAACAATACTGACGGACCTATGCCTAGGATTGGGAGATATTTAGTATTGCAGCCAAAGCACTGAAGAAGATATTTTGAAGAATGTTGGTAACCAAACAGTTGATGGTAACCACTGAGCTCCACAGTGTAAAAAATTAAGTAAAATACAAAAGAAGCACTAGCATAGCCAAAAAAAGAGTCTTTGGGTGTGCCACATTTATTGTCAAATTAATGTGGAAATACCCCTTAAATCATAAACCAACTATCTCTGACTGAAAAAGAAGCTTTACAGCATATCTGTGGTAAAACACTAACACAGTTTTAGGGATTTACAGGATAAAACATTATCGAAGTGTATCCAATATTACTCTACAGGGGAAAATATTATGGAAGTGTTTCCAATTTTACTACAACATCATAAAACTCCAACAAGTACAATAGAGTGAGAATTCAAGCAATTTGAGACCCTAGTAGGCTCTTAGTGAAAAACTGATGCAGAGGAAAACCACTGAATGCTGCTGAGTGAGTTAAACCATTTCAGCACTTTTCAATTTTTCCCCCATCAAACTACACATACTTTTTGCCACTGAACCTGTTCAAGCTTTTCGTTCTAATACAACTTCTTGGAGAGCAAATCAACTCAATGTCTTGACTAGCAATGTTTCTCACATCAGAAAAAACACTGCACCTTTGTGTCTTTGCACTCGGGTTACAAAGTGGATCCACCTTCATAATATCTGGCCCTAACGTGCTAACAACATCACAGAACTCCAGGAGTTACAACAGACTGGGAATTTGAGAAAAACTATGATGCTGAGGAAGACATTTAAATGCCTTTGGAGTTGTTGATTCATGGCCCCATCAAACTACACATAATAATTGCAACCCTGATAGCACTGGCACATCTCGGAGATGTCTATTTGACGTCTGCATTTACATCTGCAAGACGTATTTTTTTAGATTGTTTGCTCATCTGCAATATGTCTATTGGACGTTTCCTATCAGATGTCAAATAGACATCTATTAGATGTCTTTAAGATGTTTATGATTTAGAACGTACACTACCGTTCAAAAGTTTGGGGTCAGTAAGACTTGTAATAGTCTTTAAAGAAGTCTCTTATGCACATCAAGGCTGCATTTATTTGATTAAAAATATAGAAAAAAAACAGTAATATTGCAAAATGTTTTTACAGTATAAAATAATGTTTTTTAATTTAACATACTTTAAAATAGAATGTATTCCTGTGATGAAAAGCTGAATTTTTATCAGCTGTTACTCCAGTCTTAAGTGTCACATGATCCTTCAGAAATCATTCTAATATGCGGATTTATTATTAGAATGATCAGTGTTGGATAATATCAACAGTTGTGCTGCCAAATATTTTTTGGAACCTGTGATGATTTTTTTTTCAGGATTCTTTCATGAATAACAAGTTTAAAAAGTACAGTGTTTATTCAAAATATAAATATTTTATAACAATGTAAATTATTTATTATTAACTTTTAATAAACTTTTAATTATAAACTTAAGACATCCTTGGTGAATAAAAGTATTAATTTCTTTAAAAAAAAAGAAAAAAAAAAGAAACAATAAAAATGTACTGACCCCAAACTTTTGAACGGTAGTGTATGTAAAACTGACATCTTACAGACGTCTGCCAGATGTTTGTACAGAGTAGATGCTTTCCAGATCAAGTGATCTTTAACAGACATCTTGCAGATGTACGTGTGCTATCTGGGAGCGGTATCTAAATGAACCTATTCAAGCTTTGTCTTTTACTACAATTTCTTGGAGAGCAAAACTACTCAAAGTCTTGACTAGCATTGCTTCACATAGATCTCATTCACATTTAGGGTTACACATCCATAATTCCTCACACTCTAGTACGTCACTGTTCTCAATGTTGTCTTCACCAGTTTGTGTACAATTTCCAGTCAGTATAAATTCAGTGTACAATTACAACCAGTCAAAACACTGCTTAAATGTGTAAATTACATTCTGTGTATGCATTTTTTAAAGCATGCACCAGTCGTGTGTGCTGTTTCTTTCTTGGCACGTTATGACTGAGGTCTTTGTGGATGTTTTGCAGTTAGCAGACTGCTGTGGCAAAGTCATGCCAAGCCAGTTGCACAGAACAGGCAGTCTGGAGGAGACTTTACAGAGAGCATATGAGGGTCAGTTTACAGGTCAAGCTATTTCTCTTTTCTTACATTTCAGTGCTAATACCATTAAGCACAAATGCTGTAGCAATTCTAAATGATTGACAGGCTTGAGTGTTACCTTTGAAAAAGAAACTTTTTTTTTTCTCTCAAAGCCTTGTTTCATGTATCTGTATTACATATGTTATTTTGAAAGCTTTGAAGAAGCCTATTGATTAATTCCAGTCTATATGAATGGGTATAATCAGTTATTTCCTACTGAGATCATATGCCTGTGAATGTGACTCATACTGTATCTTGGCTGCAGAATCACATGCTGTTGCCTAAACTGATTCCTAGAGGGCGCTGTATATCTTCACTACTATGTGAGTTCTGATGAAAATAAAATCATTATTTCTAAACAAAGTATGCATTAGGTGTCCTAAAGTGTACACTGGCATGTTTATAAGCTTCAGTTTTTTCCTTGTTAAATGACATTACAAATGGATAAAAAGTGTGTAGATTATTACATTTTTGACTATGATAATCTAAATATTTGTTCATGTAATTTTTTTTTGTTGTTTAAAAATTACATTTTACACCAATTACATAGTGTAAGTTCCTTTAGAAACACCAAATCTGACCCTAATAAAGTTCTGTTTGCCCATAAGTTTAGTGAACTTGGTCACACAAAGACAGCAGTGTGAGAACATGCTTGAGATGACATGTGAGATGTGACCTGTGAAAAAACAAAGACAAATCAGAGTAAATATTGTTTGTGAGCAGAATATTTTATGGTATGCTGTGCTATTACTATCAGCTGTATTTTGCGTGGAAATATTTTTAATTGCTTGTATTTCAAATGCTAGAAATGCTAGAAAATTAATTAATCTGTTAAAGAGCTCTCCGGGTATTAAGACTTAAAATAACATAAATGATTCTTACTGAAATATGTAGCAGAAAACCCATGAAAAATTTACATTATTTAACAAATCCACATTGTTTTATACATATTTTTATTAGGGCTATCGATCTAAAATCGATATAAAAATCTAATTATTCTAATATTTAATCTAATATTTAATCTAATTAATTACATGATGTGTTATAAGTTTGACTGTAAAAATAAAAGCTTTAGAACGAACTTTTTATTTGATTCAACATCAAATCTATTACACATAACCATTTAGGCTGCAACAGCTTAATGTAAACTATGGAACATAAAAGAAGATAATTTGAAAAACATCTCAGTATTTTTTGTTCACATAATGAAAGTCATGGTAACCAAAACAGCTTCGTTGCCAACAGTCTTTAAAATACTTTTGTTTATGTTCATTTATTTTATTTTTTAAGGTGAACTATCCCTTTGTATTATTATAATTCTTTATTTATTTATTTATTTTTAATGAAAAGATACTCTAAAGCTGGTCACACACTAGACGATTTTAAGGCCGATTTGCACCCCCAAATGATCCGGGGGCGTGGCCCGATTTGAGGCTGGTCCCAAACGATTTTTTGTCCAAAACATCCTCTATTATGTGGTGTTATTACGATTATTTATCTGCTCCCGATCGAGACGATGCATGCCCAAACACGAATCGTAAATATCAAACATATTTGATATATATATATATATATATATATATATATATATATATATATATTTTATAGCAGAAAAGAGGAACATACAAAACAAAAACAACAATAAAACAATAAAAACAAATTATATATATAAAAAATTTAATTCAATTTTAACAAATAAGAATATTACAAAGTACCAGGAGGACATATTTGATATTTAGGATTCTTGATCTGGCTGCGGTTAAGGCTAGAAGAAATGCAGCTCTAGCTACTGCGCACATCAATTTAACGTTTATTTTAGTCACACTGTACAACAATAAAACTGTTTTTGTACTAGAGTAAGGGCTAAGTTTAGGGTTGGGGTAGGTGTAGACATTAAAAAAAAACAATCCGATAGGTAGAACAATTCATTTCATTGTTAGTTTCCGGTCGGAGCTGATTGTCCTGCATTTGTTTTTCTTCTTTAGTCACGTTTGATCTCGTGAGTCTGCTTAAGCTCTCCTGTCACTTTGAAGTCGTTCCTACAATCTACAAGTGTGTGGTCTTGCAGTCTGGTCGAATCATCTAGTCTAGTGTGTGTGTTCAGAGGATTATAAGCCTAAAAATCGACTGGAACTGTCGTCATGTCTGTGGTCTCCCATAGTTTTAAAATCGTCTATGATTTGAAAATCGTCTAGTGTGCGGCCAGCTTTAATAAGAAACTAAATCTGCCAGCAGATGGAAGTAAATATCTTTATGAGTCATTGACTCATTCGATTCGTTCAAACGGGTGATTCGTTCAGGAATTAAGTAAATGGTTCTCTTTATAAACGGGCCTTTGAATCATTGATTCACACGATTTGTTGGAATGAATCAAAACGTGGATTCATTCAGAAAGTAAACAACTGTGGAGACGTGCAACAATTCTGCTATGGCTTTCAAGGTAATATGTTCTCTGCAAAATTGAGCAAAAACACATAATATAGTGTTTAAAATATTACACAACTTCTTATTTACTGAACTGTTGTATAAAAACATTTAAGTTTGTTATAGATCAGGAAAAAATAAGCACTCGTGTCTTATTGCTCTTGCTGTCTGTGTTATATTGTGTAATATGTGATTTATATAAATATGAGACAGAACACATATTGGGGCATTATTTTGCATTTTTAAGGCATAACTGCATTTATGCATCATAATTTGTCAACAAAAAAATATGTGAATGTAACAATGAAGTATGTGGTGTACAGGTCTGGGGGTGGGGTTAAAGCATTAACTGTGTTAAAATATTTAATCACGTTGTTTTTCATAACTAATTAATTAAGTTAACACGTTAAAATGACAGCCCTAATTATTATATATTATTTTGATGATGTAAAATGCTACTTGGTGCTACTGTTGCTATTTTTTTACCACAACACAACTCGGTAAACAAAATACTGATGACCACAGCTACTGACAGAGCTCATAGGTAGTGATTTTTTTTCTTTTCGTTTCCCTAACACAAGGTTAATTGATTTCCATTGCATGGACAAACAAACGAACACATGGAGCATCTCAATATCTCTCTATGTCTAAATATTTCTTATGTTCTGTCATCTTTATTTTCCATGGAAGACGGTGAGATGTGGGTGAGTAAAATGATGACAGAATTCAGAATTCTCATAGCTTTATATAGAATCATCAGTAGAATCAGACATTTATAGAACTGACAAAATTCCAGCAGAATAACTTGTTCCACTTGATCACTAATAGCTTCAGTCTTTATTTACACACAAGATAATGTAAGAAAGCACGTCTCGCAGTAATTCAAGTCACCTCTGTTGTCTGACCTCTGTGTGCTGAAACAAATCACAAATCATTCAAAAGTTCAAAGAAGCGAAGTCACGGCTGGAGAGAGAGCAGCAGGAGCTGGGACAGGGATGGCAGGAATTTAAAGTGTTTCCTGATGCTGAGTTCGCCTCCCTCTGAGACCCTGTGCATTCTGGACCTGAGGCTTTTTCTAGAGACACTCAGACTACTTGCAGTATGGAAAACAATATGTTACAGGGCGATAGTCATCTATGCATCCAAATAGTGTACAGTTAAAGGGATAGTTCACCCAATAATGAAAATTCTGTCATTATTACTCACTCTCATGTTGTTTCAAACCTATAAGACCTTCGATCAACTTCAGAACACAAATTAAGATATTTTTGATGAAATATAAGAGCTGACCCTGCATAGACACAACGCCTACTACTACATTCAAGGCCCAGAAAGGTCCATGCTAATTGCTATTACATGAACATATATTATAGATCAAATTTATTCAATTTTCGCTTTTTGACCCAAGTAGGACTTAAAGAAAAATAGCTACACAAAGTAGCTCTCGCTGCTACCCATCCACACCTATGGATTTTCAACCTTTCACACAGTAAATAAAAACGGAGGCTCCCTCAAGACCCGTGGTTGTGATTCAGACCTGGAGCTGTCAGAACATGAAGCTGTCTGGCTTTGTGTCTTGTGTCGAGTCCAAAGCCTTCACCTCTAGCGTACCGCAGATCAACTTACCAAAAACCAGCTGGCTGCAACCAGCCATCAAAGACCACAAAGAGAGGCCTCTCAAGAGATGGAGGACCTGACATTCCTGGAGATATGAAACTTGAAGAAGATATGAAACACACCAGAGATTGAATGGCTGACTGTTTAATACTGGCCACTGCTCAAGTCAGTTTAGTTTGTAATCTGAAGGGAATGTGTTTGTTGCACCTCTTGGAGGTAAGGTAAGAGTCTGTAGCGTTGTATACAGCTCCCTCATGCAATGTTGATAGTTTGGTCGGTCTCGCAGTAAGGGCCGCTTTCTGTGTAATGAGAAAAGCATGATGTATGCAAAAGCAGATGTCCCTAACATGTTCCACAGCTGGGAGTGATCGAGACCAGCCACTCAACGCTGGTGAAAAATGGACTTGGGATGGAGAAAGGCAAGTCTTCTGTAATTGGACAGGGTATGAGAGGGGGGGTTCGGAGGGTGGAGGCAAAAAAAAAAACTTGTAGGGGAGAAGGGGTTTTTGCAGTCTTTGCCAAAGCCACTTCATATTGCTACCAGGACTCGCTGTGAGACAAAGAGAAGGCAGTGCCTTTGTTGATCAGGTAGGTGTGATGCTGTTTCCACTGCAACATGTTAGTGGAAGATTTATATATTTATTTATTCTTGTCTTATTTTGCATCTCTGCATCAATGGAGACTTGTTGAAATTTTCCTTTGGACTTGGTACCAAGTGGAACAAGCTTGTCTTGCTATGGTGTTGCTATTTGGTCTTGAACGTTTTCCTTGAAGGAATATGGTTACATGTTTGTTGTTCTTATGGTTTTCATTCCCCTCCTTTTCAAACAGATGTTACTGAATTTACTGTATATATGAATAAATCAAAAGCCTAGGTTTCCTACCTAACATATATGTACTCTCTATTAGTTTATTTTTACACTATAGCCGTAACATTTGACTGATTTGCAGTCATTTCAGTATTTTTTTTTTAATCTGTATTTCCATTTTTGGTTTTTAGTAAAAGTAAAATTAGCAATCAAAGCTGATTTTAGTCCTCCAGCCTGATCTGATCTGCTAGTTTAGATGGATTTTGGGCAAATCAGGGCAAATCAGCTAGACACCCACCTGAAAAACAGCTTAAACCAGTTAAAGATGTTTTTTTTAGCTATCTAACGCTGCTTTAGTTGGTCATACAAATGACCAAAAACTGCTGGAAGGACAGCTATAGCTGGAAAAAATAGCTTAGACTGTTTTATTTTATTATTTTATTTAGTTAAACCAGCTAACTATCAGCTTATATAGGCTGGGTGGGCAGCTAGACCAGCTTAAACCAGCGAAGACCAGCAGTCTTTCTAAGGCTGGATTTACAGCAAGGTTATCAATAATAAAGGGAAAGTTTAGTTCCAGAATGGACATTTTCTGATAATTTACCTCATTGTCATCCAAGGTGTTCATGTCGTTCTTTCTTCAGTCTAAAAGAAATGAAGGTTTTTGAGGAAAACATTCCAGGATTTTTCTCCATTAAGTGGACTTCAGTGGTACGTAGTGGGTTGAAGGTCCAAATTACAGTTTCAGTGCAGCTTCAAAGGTCTCTACACAATACCAGCAAAGGAATAGGGGTCTTAACTTGCAAAACGATCTGTCATTTTCTAAGAAAAAGTAAAAAATGTATATACTTTTTAACCACATTAACATTTACATTAAGCATAAAGCATGACGTAGGTGGAAACAACGACACAGTGTTTACAAAGTGAACGTGCAAAGAAAGGTACAACAATCATGTTGGATAATTTTGAAGTTAGAGGGGAAAAATGAGATGGAGTTTTTTCGCCCGGCCCTACCATTTTTAACCAAAGTATACAGACAAAGAACCGTGCTTGACCTTTCCAATGTGAAGACGTGCATGTGCATCACAGAGCTAGTGCAAGATGAGCATTTGCGGTTAAAAAGTATATAAATTTGTATTTTTTTTAAGAAAATGACAGATCGTTTCACCCTTTGAAGCCGCATTAAAACTGCATTTTGGACCTTCAACCTGTTGAAATCCACTATATGGAGAAAATTCCTGGAATGTTTTCTTAAAAACCTTAATTTCTTTGTGACTGAAGAAAGAAAGATATAAACATCTTGGATGACATGGGGTTGAGTACATTATCAGGAAATCAGGAGTATCATTATCATTCTGGAAATAAACTTCTCCTTTAAGCATTTTAACTAACCCTGCAAGTATTAAAAGTGTTCTTTCTGTCTGCAGCTGTGAGTGACAATGCGGCTAATCGCTCTTTTGCTGTTGGGGCTCCTGAAGTTCTCGCTGGCTCAGGACCAAGATCCTTTCCAGTGGCTTTCTTCTCTGAACAGCCGTGGCTATGCCTCTCTGCAGGCCGACAACACCGGAGGAGAATGTCCCGAGGAGTGTGACTGTCCTCCAACCTTCCCAGTCGCCATGTACTGCGACAACCGCAACATAAAACAAATGCCTTACATCCCATCCCGAATGAAGTATGTGTACCTGCAACACAATCAGATCACCTCTGTCCGAGATAATGCTTTTGGAAATGCCACCAACCTTGTGTGGCTTATGTTGCATGAGAATCACATCAACTCAGTGGGCAAGCAAGCGTTTGCTAAACTGGTCAACTTGGATCGCCTGTACCTGAACAACAACAACCTAACCGAGGTGCCGTCCAACCTGCCTCGCTCACTACGTGACCTTCGTCTCAATCACAATCAAATCTCCAAGTTGCCCCCTAACGCTTTTGAGGGCATGGAGAATTTGACCATACTTTTGCTCCATAACAACGGTCTCCAGGATATCAGCAGTGGCCTGAAGGGTCTGAAGTCGTTAACTCTGCTGGATGTGAGCAGTAACCAGCTCAAGAAGGTTCCTAATGGTCTTCCTGAGGTGCTCCACCAGCTCTATCTAGAGTCCAACTCCATCGAAGCAGTTCCAGAGAACTTCCTCAGCCAGTTCACCAACCTGCAGTATGTCCGTATTTCTCACAATAAGCTCACGAACAAAGGCATCCCTCAAAACACTTTTAACAACAGCGGTCTGGTGGAGCTGGATTTGTCCTTCAACAAGTTGGAGAGCATTCCTGTTGTTAGTACTAATCTGCAACATCTGTATCTACAGGCCAATCAGATCAAAGGTACAGCACTTCTACATATTTTTAACATTCGTGTACACTTCCATGAGGTTTTTATTATTGTTATTATTTACTGAAGTAATTATTTCAGCCTTTGTTATAATTAGGTTTCTTTTGTTATGAAACGTATTTGTAGTCCATGGCTGGAATAATAATAAGTATATATAAAAAGTATATATATATGTATATTTAATACCATTTGGATCTATATAATTATAATAATAATTATAATATAATTAAAAAGTCACATTTAAATGATGATGATGATTATTATTATTAATAATAATAATAAATATATTATATTCAAAAAAGTACAAATAATATTTATATATAAATATATTCATATTTGTTGCTATTATTATTTATTGCTATTAGATGTGTGTGTGTATATATATATATATATATATAATATATGTTTGTATAGAAAGTGGAAAACATTACAATATAATTTCATATTAAGACTTGTTAATTAATTTTAAATGCTAATTTTCCAACCCTCCCAACATTCTTTTTGTTGTTTTGCATAGAAATGTATATATTTAAATAACATTTAGAGATTTTTTATGGTTACAAATAATTTAAAAACAGAACAATAAAACAAAGAATAATTTAAAATGATACATTTTAATATATTCTCTTATCACTCATTTTGTTTCTTGTGTAAATGCATTTTGTTTAAGGATGTTAGATGTTTTTAAGGCTAAACTTTGATTGAAATGATTAAGCAAATGATTTCTTCCAGTGTAGTTTAGTAAAACAGTCTACAACAACTATTTTTATCTTTTATCCAATGATTGTTCCCATGCCACATACATGTTGAAATTGCATAAAAACTTGTTTTCCATTCATTTTAGAGTTTACATTGGGCAGTTTCTGCAGTGTGGTGGATGTCATGAACTTCTCCAAGCTGCAAGTCTTGAGGCTGGAAGGAAATGAGATCAGTGCTGGAGACATGCCCTCTGAAGCTGCCCTGTGCCTTCGTCTGGCTACTGATATTGCCGTGTAATAACAGTGACCAATCAACAGGGGGCACGTTTGTTTCCCCCCAACATTATTATATCAGAATGGCATTGATTTTAAAGTAGGGAAATTTATAGTGCCTTGGGATTTTGTATGAGAGGAATCTAATTTCCTGTGGACTTTAGAGAGAAGTACAAATACAGAAATGGGGGAAAAGGAAATTGAGGGATTTAGATAGGAAATGGAAATCCTCTGTTAAGGTATGTGAAGCTAGTTTATTTTTATCATAAGCCACATAGCCATCTTAATATGCCTTTCTGTGCTTTTACTTTAGGTTTGTGTGCTTGTATATTGGTTAGATGACACTATTGGCAGCGCTAAAATCAACCTTGCAGTTTGCTCTTTGATACAAACTTTAGGTTTGTGGATTCATCTGTCTTCAGGAGAGAAGTTTGAACAATGCTGTGAGTATTTATTCTACATGTAAAACAGAAAAACTGAATGGAGAACAGAACTATCTTACTTAAACTAAAAAAGTTTAAAAATGCATAATACTCCATTCACATCTGAAAGGTGGAAAGCTTTGGTTGTGTTTTAAGAGCAAATGTATTGCATGTGATATAAAATATGACTGAGGTCCCGGTGTTTAAACATGCCTGTAGACCTTTCGCGTGGCTCAATAAAGTTAATATTTTGATGTATTAAATGCTTTTATGTGAGTATAAAACATATGCAAACAAATCATAGTTCTCTAGGTCTCTGTGACAACATTCATATCTTTATATCCAGATGGGCTCTTGTTAATGTCTACATAGTAAATAAAGAGTTGCATGGCCCATCTGTCATACCTGAGATGAGTTAATGTAAAACTATATTTCAGGTACGGAAATCACCAAACACAAGCTGCTAATTTACTTTGTTTGATTCTGATATCATAGATTAGTCTCAAGTCACCCTTTAAGTCAACAGTTAAGTTTTGACAGATGTTTTTTCATCATTACTTAATATCAGGTTATTGCTACTAAATTTTAATTATATGTTGACACGTCTTTGTTGATAGAGCGCTGCTACAATCGCAACATTTAGACAGATTCAGGCCTGAATCAAGGAAGTAACCTTCAAAGAATCCTGACAGTGGGGAGAATGTGGCGTTTGTGCTTTATGCCATGAATTAGTTACATATTAAAGTAATTCAATTTGCAAGTCAAGTGTTATTAGCCTGCAAGGCATTTATTTTTCGCATTACATGGATACGAAAACATGTTTTGACCTTAATGATGCTGGGTTCTGTTTTGTTAAAGCATCTTTCTTGAGAGTCATCAAGAAATACGACTATGAGATCATACTGTGAATTTAGTAAGTGTGTAACAGGGAGTATTTTGTGGTAAATGCAGTTGACTCACTCTTATCAGTGTCCTCATTTGTAATAGATATACTTTTCTTGAATGCAAATTATTTTTAGAGTATAACTTACTTTTTTTTATCAGAGTCACAAATGCATTACACATTGCAAACTCGTCAGCAAGGTGCCGTTTTACTTTGACGACCAATGATTTGCTAGTGAACTCAATAACTTGAGATTTCCATTGCATGGCTCCTGAACAATTAAAAATATACCACCAGTGTCAAAACTATAAAAGCATCCTTACAACCACTTTTTGCCTTAAACACTTTTTATAGATGCTCACTCTCATGCCAGTAACTGTTCATTTATTTAACCCTTTCCTCTAAAACAGACACAGCCTTTGAGGGGATACTGTTTGTTTCCTTTGCCTGTAATACCTGATAAGCACTGTAATGACCGTCAAAACACTTCTGGGCAATAACATCAGACTGCGGGAATTAGCTCATGACCTGTTCCTCACAATCTTTATAATAACTTTATAATAACTTTATAATAACTTTTTATTTATTAAAGAATGCTGAAAAAAGTATCACAGGTTCCAACAAAATATTAAGCAGCACAACATTAGCATATTAGAATGATTTCTGAAGGATCGTGTGACACTGAAGTATTGATGCTGAAAATTCAGCTTTGCATTACAGGAATAAACTATATTTTACATCGAAATAATGTAACTTTTGAACAGCAGTGTATGTTAAATTAAGGTCTTATTTATAATACCTGATAAGCACTGTAATGACCGTCAAAACACTTCTGGGCAATAACATCAGACTGCGGGAATTAGCTCATGACCTGTTCCTCACAAATGCCAACCATACTGTAATTTGGTGGTGAGTTGTAAGGCTTAACGCAAGCGGTGAGGCAGTGAGACGTTTAAACGTAGAAAAGCTGAGCTAAGTTAATAAGTTCCCTGATTATTTTAGGGTTGTGCTCTCTTGTCAAACTCAATACAAAGATCTTATGTTTGCTCTCTATCCCTCAGTGTCCAGTCATTGAGAGTCTGTGGAATGTCAATAGCGGTTTGGAATCTGCATGATTTGAAAGACAAAAAACAGGGAAGTGGAGTCATTTAATTTCGGGAATCATTTCTTGTGTCATGATGAATATTATTGATTAATTTCTTTATAGTAACTACAATGATTGTGACACAATAAAAAGACAATAAAAAACATTCCCAGAATTTTACTATTGTATTTTTCCACGCAACCGAACTATATAATACATATCATTCTGTAAAACCACATCGTAATTTTAACTTTACATAATACATAGTCTGTTTTACATTCCTTAAATAGCTCTGCCTCGCCTAAATGTTTACTGATAAAATGTCATGGAAGTGATCTCGCTGAATAAATATGTATAAGTCATATATGTATCTAACCCTCATGTTTTACTTTTTTCTTGTTGATTCATGAACAAGTGACTTTCATGCTGTAATGACAGAGGATGACGGTGAAGCCCCTTCTTGAGGTAGAAAGTGTTTTGCGATGACTTGTATTTTGACACTCTACTCAGATAAGTAGTGATTACTAAATTTAAAGGAAGATTACTAAAATTAGTAAAAAAACACTGTGCACATTGTATAATATAGATATACTATATTTAGACACAAAAAAATCCCATTAATAAATCAAGCTAAATTTAAAAGAATATTGATTTATAATGAATGGTACTTCCAACAGTGTAAATATAAATGCAAAGCAAGATTATAATCAGCGTCTGTAATGTGTATGAACACACCAAATGTGATGGTTTGTCATGTTGAAAGGGGGTGGGGAGGAGTGGATGTGACCTATATAAGACTACCGGGTACAGTTTTTCCTCAAGTTCACTCTGTCAGGTGTATCCATCACTTCACATGTTGCTCTTGAGATTGTGGAAGAATGAAGACATACAGCTTGAACAACATTACAGGAGTACTATTCAGAAATTCAGTTGCAGCCGAGCAGGTAACAAACAATTATATTGACATCAGTTTTTATCTAATGTAATGTTTTGGTAATAAAAAATATCTGAAGATTTTTTTGTGATGTGATTCAGTAGTGAGTATTTGGTATTTTATTTTATTTTTCACTTTTTTGCAGGATAACAGTGATAACAATGAAGCCAACAAGCCAGATCCTCATGTCGGGCAGAAAGATGAAAACACTGACAGGGGAAATTGGAGCAACAAAAGAGAGTACATGCTTTCTATGATCGGCTATGCAGTTGGTCTCGGAAATGTGTGGAGATTTCCATACTTGGCTTACAAACATGGGGGAGGTACGTTATGTTGACTTTTAATAAGATTTTTGATGCCGTTCAAAAGTTTGGGATAAGTATGATTTTTAATGTTTTTTAATGCTCATTAAGGCTTAATTTACTTGAGCACAAATAAAGAAAAACTGAAATATTATTACAGTTTAAAATAATGGTTTTCTGTTTTAATATATTTTAAAATACAATTTATTTCTGAGATGCAAAGCTGAATTTTCAGCATCATTACTCCAGTCTTCAGTGTCACATGAACTTTCCAAAATCATTGTTGTGCTGCTTAATATTTTTCTGGAGCCTGAGATTCTTTTTTAGTATTCGTTGATGAAGCATTTATTCAAAATAGAAACCTTTTCTAACAATATAAGTCTTTGCTATCACTTTTTCATCAATTTAACACATCTTTGGTGAATAAAAGTTGATTTCATTCGGAAAAAAGAAAGAATAGAAATGCACTGACCACAAAATTTTAAATGGCAGTTTATATTGTTACAGAAGATTCTATTTTAAATAAATGCTGCTCTTTTTAACTTTTTATTTATTAAAGAATGCTGAAAAAAGTATCACAGGTTCCAACAAAATATTAAGCAGCACAACATTAGCATATTAGAATGATTTCTGAAGGATCGTGTGACACTGAAGACTGAAGTATTGATGCTGAAAATTCAGCTTTGCATTACAGGAATAAACTATATTTTACATCGAAATAATGTAACTTTTGAACAGCAGTGTATGTTAAATTAAGGTCTTATTTATACTGTATATAATGGAGGAGTAAGAATCTAAAAATGTGCCACAAAATGGGCAATATATTATACTTTCTCTCGTAACTCACATACTACAAATCTGCCTGCCCAGAAGAATTTATATGAAAAAAATAATAATTTTTGAAGAAAATTTACTAATTTTACGTATAATGCATTATAAAAGTAGTTTTAATGCATTAATTATGCCTTGTAATGCATGCAATGAATGCAATCTCATGATTGTAATCACAGTTAATAAATTATAACACTTTCATTGTTACACTATGCGTTTTAAGTTCTGGTACGATTATTTACGACAAGATATAATGTATTACAGTGCACATTATGAATAATTATAATGCATTATACCCTTTAATAACCCTTTATAATGCATCCATAAAGGCTTTAAGTAAAGAGTCACTAAAATTTCTCTTGAAGTTTTGAACGCTGCATCTTTTTAATATTTCAAGGGGCCTTTCTCATCCCCTACACGATCATGCTGGCTGTTGCTGGCCTTCCTTTGTTCTTCTTGGAGAGCTCTTTTGGACAGTTCTGCAGCCAAGGCCCCATCAATGTATGGAAATCAGTGCCTATACTGCAAGGTAATGTTGAAGTCAACCTTAAAATTGCTAGATATAAAGCTGCAGAGGAGTTTCTGAAAAATACACTGTGGATTCAAATGAACTTTTTGAGGTCCACCAATGTGGTAAAAGCCTCAAGGCTGATTCATAAACGTACCAACCTTGAGACACGCTAAGGACAAATGTTCCTCTGACACAGTTAACATGCAGATTGCATACTTACTATACATTTGCCCTCAGGACATTTACATCAATGTTTAAGGGGGTTTATACATTTTTTACATTTTTTTTTTTTTTTTTTTTTTTTTGTTTTTTTGTAGGTGTTGGCATTACAATGATGCTGGTTAGCACATTTGTGGCGATCTACTATAATGTGATCATTGCTTATAGTATCTACTACCTTTTTGCATCTTTTCAATTTCCTCTCCCTTGGAGTGCCAAGGACTGCAACTCAACAGGTTTGTTTCACTTTTAAAGAGGCCCATGTTTCTGTGTCAGACATAGTATAATAAAGATAATGATAATGAAAGTATTTGGGTTTTTGTAGATGAACTGGCTTGTAAGGGAAAGTTTCCTTTTAGACTTGACCCAATAAAGTATAAAAATAAAGAACTCTGGTGGAAACTTCCTTACAGCTCTGTGCTTGAAATGAGTTGAAAAGAGTTTAAACTATAACTATTTCTTTATGATCTAATTATTGTTTTATAAGTATTTATTCATCATGATCTAGAATAAAACTGCAGTAGATCATTGTTTAGACCTTATGTTGTATTTCAATAGCTTACAACACTACTGCCTCAATGCTGAATGAGACTGCTGAGAATCAAACCTGCCAGAATGACTTTTTAGGAGGCAAGAGCCCCAGCGAGAACTACTGGGAGTAAGTTGACATTTTATTTTTATTATAAGTTGACATTATCTTTTTTTCTTTTTTTCTTTTTTTCTTTCTTTCTTTCTTTCTTTCTTTCTTTCTTTCACAATATATATCCTAAATTTTGGATTATTCATGACTAAATTAATGTTTCAGGCTGTGTCAGGTTTTGGGGTTATTCTCACAGCAGTGAAAATGTGTAGAGTGTAGTTTCTTTCCTGTTCTGAAGTATTTCCTGTTGAAACAGGAAGCTTTGGCGGGTTGTTGGGTTTATCTCGCCTTTTGATGTTTACCAGGGTTTAGTTTTAAGATGGAAGCAGCAAGCACAGAAGCTAAAAAAAGTGTGTATATATTTTTTTTTAAACCTAGACTAAACATTCTTACACTCTTTTAACAGTTTTAGAATTTAAATTTTATAATTAGAATCTTTTAGGATTCTAAATCTTTACAGTATACTGTTAAAAAGTTTGTGACAGTATCAGAGGTCATCAAAGGTGACAGTTTTACAGTACATTGTTTCTTCAGAAATCATTCTAATATTATCAGCATATTAGAATGATTTCTGAATGATCATGTGACACTGAAGACTGGAGTAATGATAATGAAAATTCAACTTTGCCTCACATAAATAAATTACATTTTAAAGGATATTAAAATAGAAAAACATTATTTTAAATTGCAATAATATTTCACAATATTACTGTTTTTTCTGTATTTTTAATCAAATAAATGCAGCCTTGATGAGCAGAAGATACTTACCAATCCCAAACTTTTGAACAGCAGTGTATATATTTCGTAATTCATAAAAAAGTTTAAAAACGGTCTTCACCTCAACATATTTTAATCTTTAATCATAAATGATAGAATCAATGGGAGTGAGTCAAAAGGGCAAACATTCAGATCTGTTTTTCTTATCTCCATTCTTTTGATTCTTTTTTTTTTTTTTTGTTATCTAGGTGTGTTTTAAGTTTTCTTTCTTTCTTTTCTTTTTGTATTTGACAATTTGTGACTGAATAATTTGTCCTCAGTACAGTGGCTCTTCGGCGCACTAGCAGTATGGATGAGACGGGGCCGGTGGTTTGGCACCTGGCCCTTTGCCTTTTGCTCGCCTGGATACTAGTTGGAGCAGCTCTCTTCAAAGGCATAAAGTCCTCTGGGAAGGTTAGTGTTTTACCTGTATAATAAATCACATTGATGCAGCAAGAGAACAAAGCATTTTGGATTCAGTTTAACCAAATAAATGGTATATTTCAGGTGGTGTATTTCACAGCTACTTTCCCATACGCAGTTCTTTTAATCTTGCTGATTCGTGGTGCGACTCTGGAGGGAGCAAAAGATGGCATTGAGTACTACATCGGCTCAAAGTCCAACCTCACCAAACTGTCTGATGCTGAGGCCTGTTAAGATCTAAATATGACCTTCTAAGCTTATAATCACATGAATACACCACTATCAGACAGCTAATGTAGATTGTTTTTACTGTAGGTTTGGAAGGATGCAGCTACTCAAATCTTCTTTTCTCTCTCCATTGCCTGGGGTGGTTTGATGGCTCTGTCCTCTTACAACAAGTTTTACAACAACTGCTACCAAGACTCCATTATAGTGTGCATCACAAACTGCGGCACCAGTGTCTTTGCTGGCTTTGCCATCTTTTCTATCCTTGGACACATGGCGCATGTCTATCAAAAACCAGTGTCAGAAGTTGCAGATGCTGGTAAGATCTGAAATGTAAATTTAGTGTTGCTTTTTATTTTTCAGTAATCAACAGGGTGTATTGCATGCAGAACATTTAAGAGTTCTTGTAAAAAAAAAAGAACACAATAAAATATGTAGCTTGCCATTAAAGCAGCAGTTTAAAAAGTAATAAACATTCTGTACTTTTCCTCATGTTTTTTTAAACCCACTTTTTCCTGTTGTTTCACATAAAAACATAGCAGCATACAGGTTTAGAATAACATGAGAAAGAGTAAAAAATGATCATTATCTTTTGGGGAATAACTCAAATGAGTTATTAAAGCAATAGTTTAGCCAAAAATTACATTTCAAGCATGATGTACTCATTTTCATTTTGCTTCAAACTTACTTTTTTGGTTGTATTAAAGAAAAATATCAGCATATAATATTTATAATAACATAGAGTTTATAAAAACATAAGAAATGAAAAAAATAACAATTTTTTGATTTTTAGGTTTTGGATTGGCCTTCATTGCATACCCGGATGCCCTTTCTAAGCTTCCCATTTCACCCCTGTGGTCAATCCTATTCTTCTTTATGCTTATTACCCTTGGCTTGGACTCCCAGTTTGCAGGAATAGGTAAAGAAAAGAAGATTTGGATATTTAAAAAATAATAATATGTGACCCTGGACCAAAAAACTAGTCATAAGGTTCTATTTTGTGAAATTGAGATTTATACATCACCTGAAAGCTGAATAAATAAGCTTTGAATTGGTGTTTGTTAGGATAGGACCATATTTGTCTGAGATACAACTATTTGAAAATCTGGAATCTGAGGGTGCAAAAAAATCAAAATATTGAGAAAATCACCTTTAAAGTTGTCCAAATGAAGTTCTTAGCAATGCATATTACTAATCAAAAAATAAGTTTTTATATATTTATGGTAGGAAATTTACAAAATATCTTCATGGAACATGATCCTTTCTTAATATCCTAATGATTTTTGGCATAAAAGAAAATTTGATCATTTTGACCCATACAATGCATTTTTGGCATTTGCTAGAAATATACCCATGCTACTTAAGACTGGTTTTGTGGTTCAGGGTCACATATGTTAAAAAAGTACTCAAATATTTAATATGAATCATGATTTATCTACAGAGGTTATCGCCACCTGCCTCCAGGATGCCTATCCCAAACTTTTTAAGTCCAGACGAGGAATTGTTACGACAGGAGTCTGCATTGTTCTCTTTTTCCTCGGCTTGCCGTGTGTCACTGGGGTAGGCAAACCATTACTAATAAGGATTTACATTTTAGAAGATACCTAAGACCAACCTTAAAACTATTACAATTATAAAAACATTTACAAAAAAGGTGTTTTGTTTTGATAGGCAGGAATATATTGGGTGAATTTAATTGACACATTTTGTGCTGGATGGATTCTCCTGGTTGCTGGATTACTGGAGGTATTGGGTCTATCCATTCTGTATGGTAAGTATATATTAGCAATGATAGTGATATATTGTTTGTTCTGTTTCTTTTCTAAAATGCATTTACATTTTCAGGTGGCAATCGCTTCATCAAAGACATTGAGATGATGATTGGGACTAAGAGCTCCCTCTTCTGGTTATGGTGGAGAGCTTGCTGGTTTTTTATTACTCCGGTGGTTCTTTCTGTATGTACACAGTTTTTAATCTATAGATAGTTGTTATGTAAATAATAATTAATTATAATAGATATAATGAGTTGTTTTTAATTAATTAATTTTTTTTTATTTTTATCCAGATTATCCTTGTGTGGTCCATATATACTTTTACATCTCCCACATATGGCTCAGTTCAATATCCAGATTGGGGCATTTCTCTGGGCTGGTGTATGACTGCTTTTTGCCTCATATGGATCCCTATTTTTGCAGTCTGGAAATTGTTAAAAGCTAGTGGAGGCCCCTGGCAGGTAAATGTTGAGGATGTTCATGATTTATCTGAGAAAAAAAAAAAAATGTTAGATTTTTTTTTACACTGGCATTCAAAAGTTTGGGATCAGTAGGATTTTTAATGCTTTTTAAAGAAGTCTTTTCTACTCATCAAGGCTACGTTTATTTGATTAAAAATACAGAAAAAAACAGTAATATTGTCAAATATTATTGCATTTTAAAATAGTGGTTGTCTATTTTAACATACTTTAAAACAGAATTTATTTCCTGTGATGCAAAGCTGAATTTTCAGAATCATTACTCCAGTGTCACACGATCTTTCAGATATTATTCCAATATGCTGAATTATTATCAATGTTGAAACCAGATATGCTATCTTTTGAAACCAGTGATACTTTTTTTTAAGATTCTTTGATGAATAATCTGTGAAAAATAACAGCATTTATTTCAAATAGAAATATTTTCTAACAATATAAACTACCGTTCAAAGTTCGGGGTCAGTACATTTTTATTTATTTCTTTTTTGAAAGTAATTACTATTTTTATTCAGCAAGGATGTGAAATTAATAAAAAGGTGATAGTAAAGACGTACATTGTTAGAAAAGATTCCTTTTTTGAATAAATGCTGTTGTTTTTATTTATTAAAGAATCCTAAAAAAGTATTGCAGGTTCCAAAAAAATATTAAACAGCAAAACTATTTCCAACATTGATAATAAATCAGCACATGTTTCTTTTATGTCAAAAATCATTAGGATATTAAGTAAAGGTCATGTTCCATGAAGACTTTTTGTAAATTTCCCACCATATATATATCAAAACTTAATTTTTGATTAGTAATACGCATTGCCAAGAACTTCATTTGGACAACTTTAAAGGCGATTTTCTCAATATTTTGATTTTTTGCACCCTCAGATTCCAGATTTTCAAATAGTTGTATCTCAGCCAAATATTGTCCTATCCTAACAAATCATACATCAATGGAAAACGTATTTATTCATCTTAAAATCTCAGTTTCAAATCTACCCTTATGATTGGTTTTGTGGTGTTTTTTTGAAGACTGGAGTAATGACTGATGAAAATTCAGCTTTACATCAGAGAAATAAATGATATTTTAAAGTATATTAAAATATTTAAAAAATACTTTTTTCGGTATTTTTGAACAAATAAATGGAACTTTGATGAGCATAAGAGATGTCTTTAAAAAAACATTAAAAATCTTACTGATCCCAAAGTTTTAAGCGGCAGTGTATATTAACGTGTAGTATGTAAGTGGTACATTGTGATCTTTAGTCATGCACTATTTGATTCTGATCGCTTTGCTTTTGTCATTCAGCGTATCAAAACAGCCTGTTCACCCACAGAGGACTGGGGTCCTTATTTGGAGTGTCACAGAGGGGAGCGCTATGCTAAGAAAGAAGCAACTAATGCAAATATATTTGTAATCTCACACAACAAAATCCCACTCTAAATTCAAGTATAGAGTTTTAATGTATTTGTACACACATGCATATGTAGCACTTTAGTCTCCATGTAGTATAATGAAAGAAAATTTAATATTTTAATGTATATATTTGTTCGATTTTTTATCAACACTTTACCATAAGGTGTCATTTGTAAACATTAGTTAATATATTAACTAACATGAACAAACAATGAACAATACATTTATTACACTATTTATTCATCTTTGTCAATGTTAGTTCATTGACAGTCATTCATTGTTTGTTCACATTAGTTCACAGTGCATTAACTAATGTGGTTCAAGGTCCAATATTAACAAACCATTAACTATGACTTTTGCCTCAATATAATTTGCTACTTATTAATAGTTAGTAACGTCATTGTAAAGTTTGGTTATTGGGTAGGAGCAAGGACGTAGATTATGATCATGTGTTACCACAACACTACTTGTTATTTTAATCATGCATTAGTAAAGAAACTAACAAGAACTAAGATTAATAACTGCTGAAGTATTGTTCATTCTTAGTTCATGTTAGCGAAATTAGCTGACTGAATAATGTAAACTAGTGAACTTTATTGTAAAGTGTCAATGAATTTTTTGTGGATTTAATTTTTTACCTTTAATGAGAAGTTTGTATGTTTACATTTATCTTTTTGGGTGCTCTATTGGAAAATGTAATGAAACCCAATTTATTTTAAATGAAATGAAATATTTATATTTGATGGAAATAAATCAATAAAAATATTCATATTAAAAATACAGAATGCAATTAGCAGACAAAATTAACAGTCAAGCATCTTATGTTACAAATATTTCTATGACCAGAAGAGGAGGACAATTAATGGAGAAACATACAATGCTTGCATGATGTAAAGAACATGTAAAAATAACAGTGATATATTCTAAATACAATCATTCACATTCTCTGAAAATACAGTATATCACCAAATATTCTCACTGGAAATTGGTGAAATCTACAACAGTCATGTTTGTTGAAAATGCAGTAGATTCTGCATGTCCCATGTTGTCCTTTTTGGTTTTTAGTCTCCCAAAGTCTCTCTTCACGGTCTGTTATCCCGGACCATCATCCAAGTTCACTGTTCATATACCATGGCATCTTCAAAATTACTTTGCATCAGCCACTGAAAAGATTGATGACTACTGTACTTATAAAAACAGCATTTACTGAATTCAATTTGCTAATGAAAATCTGAAAAATCAGAAGCCTGAGCATAAAAGTCAAACAGGTAATTAGTGATGCTTTACATGCCCAGAAAGCTCTTGACTTGTGTATGCACAGAAAACCATCTGTGGAGAATCACATGCCTGAGGCACAACAGATACACTGTAGTACAGTGAATTCTTTATACAATCATACATTTTTGATTTATGTTGTCAAATATTTTATTGCATAAGACAGCATGAATAGAAAGAAAGGGTCAATTGTTTTTATAACTCAACTCATAATATAAAGTGTCTTTTGGGTGCAGATATAATCCATTAAATGCTAGGAAAGTCCGTTTATGTTGGGAAAAAAAAATCATATGAATAGTATAAACTATGAAAGAATACGATCACATACACACAAATGAGTTCAACACCAAACCCTCCCTTATATATAAAAGCAATGTTTAATAAATTGACTAAATTACAAAGCACTGAAAGAACAATGAAGAATTGATTTGTTTGAATTTTAAACCTGAAATCCACCGCACTGCACGAGAGCCACACCTGTGATGCAAATACAATCATTTAAATCTCTTTCAGAAATAACTTGTGAAAGCACAACTGTGAATGAATGAGTAGGGAAAATCAGGGGCAATTATACACACTAGAGAAAAAATGTAAATAAATCATTTAGAGAGACATTTTCAACAACAGCAAAAATGTATAATAAAAAAAACATAAAATCTGCTTTTGGATCTCACTTTTGTTTCTCTGTCAATATTATTTTTCTGCTGTCTAAAACATTTTTTTTCAAGTGTTACAACTGCCTCAACCATTCACTTAGAGGGTGATTATAACAAATTCAATAATATAAATCTTTCTATTGTAGGTTTATTAATGATACTTTGACACATGCAAAACATTTTTATACCACAGGATGACAGAAAGATTTGTACTTATAAAGGACAATACTAAAGATTGCAATATATCACATAAGTAACAAATATTAGAATATTTATAATACATTTTGACCTAATTACAGGCACTTAAATACATAGCTTTTACATTTAATGTTGCTTACATTCATTTTGAGTCGTTTTCATCTTTAAATGTGCTCACCATTTCAAAGTGTATCTCATTTCACAGCATTATAACCAATGTTTACATAGTCATTGGACACATTAGCACCATGTATTGCTGTACATGTTTTCTCCATCTTCATATTTTAATCTCAACTACTGTATGTATATATTTAGTAGTAAATACTTTGCCCCCCTCAAATACCCAAAGAGCTGACTGTTCCAAAGCACCATTTATTTTAATGTTATCTCGACTTCAGGTGGTGTTACTATGCAATCTAGCAGGTTCTGTGACACATACATACTTTTCTCAAACCAAAATTGAAAGAAAATAACACACGTACACCCACAACATCAGAATCCTTTATGTATACGGTTGTTATTCTGTCTTCAGAATCTGCAAATGACTGTTAAACTCTGTAGACTTTATTTTAATCAAATTCAATATTCTGACAGTTTCAAAGGAATTAATGATAGATTAACATACTGGAGAGGTAGCCTTCAGTGTTGGCAACTATTTTCAGATAAAGTTGCTAAAGGAAGGTCGATTTGTTGCTAAAAGTTGCTAAATGATGTTGTGACATCACGACGCAAAGTTGTCACAACATCAAATCTCAACAACAAAAGTAAAATAATATGCGTAATATAATGTCAACATATAAATAACTGTATTTTTAAATACACTGAATTATTGAACACACATTTTTGAATGATTACAATTATTTTTTTCATCTAATAGTAAACTAATAATACTACAAGTTCTCAATAATTCTGCTTTAAGCAGTGTATTAGTAGTTAGTTAGTTTGCTACACTCTAAGAAAAATCTGTAAAATAGGGCACAATCTACTATGTTAATATGAAATAATTTTTTTGTATTTTTTTTTTTTTTTTTTTTAATTATGCATGGTGGTTATAGGGTTCCAATGGATAATGGATAATGTCCTGGAAAATTACCAGTATATTTTCCATTTTTCTTACAGTGTATTAACTGATCAACAATCGCAGGTACAAGAATACTAACAAAGTGTATCATAAATGAACAATTATTATTATTATTATTAAATTGAACAATCGCAAAGAGCAGCAAAGTCGCGTGATGTGTGTACTGCTAGGCATCTTTAGTTTCCTCTTTCTGTGTAATTTGAATGGAAAATATGTGCCTTTTTATTGTCTAAGTCACTTATCAAAAGTTGCCAAATAAATTTTAAAAATTGCTAAATTTATTGCTAGGTGCTGTTGGAAGAAAAAGTTGCTAGGGTAGTCTGAAAATTTGCTAAATTTAGCAACAAAATTGCTAGGTGGGCAACACTGGTAGCCTTTGTTCTTGTTATCTGCGATAAGAACAATGGTGTTGAAGGATTTTACTACACTTAACATTAAGAACGTGTGTCTTATGTATGTGTTAATGATCTGATGGATAATCCAAATTATTAAAAGTGCTTTAAAACATGACAGCAATATTCTAAACTATTTATACCACTTTCAATGTTCAAGCAATTCCTAATAAATATGGCATTAAATGCTTATTACATGAAAATTACTAAGCACATGGACACTGTCTGAGAAAGAAAAAAGCTTTTCATTCAATTCATCTAGTTGCCATATGCATAACGCGCTTGCAGAGTTAAGACATTTTACATTTTTAGTCAACACAGTGCAACAGAGGATTAAAAGCAATTGCAAACATACACCATGTAACGAAGCGTGCGGATACTGTAAGTGAAATGGGGTTGAGCAGGAACCCTGTGAACTATGGCTGCAGTTGCACGCGTGCCCTCTATGGCCAGTCACGCTGGCAGAGGTGTGGCGCCTTTTCACGCTTTCAACACAGACGCTTCAAAACACGGGGCCATCTTGGGGGAAGACAGCCCGCTGTGAAGTTGACCGAATAGCCGCTACACGCTTTACAACCAACACATAAGAGCTAAGAGTGCCTCTAGATGTACCCAAGAGCAATCTGCGCATAAATCAACGATTGTTTTTCAACTTCACAAGGCCCTTTTCTCGATGACAGACCGACTCTGACCGCGCTCCGCCAGAATCAACTGACGTTTCCCATGTCCCGCCTCCACGCAGGGAGCCAACCAATGGCGGCGCCACAAAAGTCCAGCGTAATGACGTTTCCGCTTCTGCGCGCATGCGCAGTGTCATTTTGTCCAAAGCTCCTCACTGTTCACATCGAAGATGGCGGCAGGCTTTGACCTGCTATATAAGGATTTCTGTATTAAAAGAGTGGGAAAGAAACTTTTTACCGATACTTCAGGTTGTATTAGATTAGACGTTTCCACATCTTGTCACAATAAGTTTGAGGTAAGCGCCCAGGCAGCCGGAAAATCACCCCGCTGACTCCGGGAAAAGAGGCAATTCAACTAGCTAATGTTGACATTCTGCGAGCTCTCGTACATATGAACATAATGAAAGCTGCTGCTCTTCAAGTGTGTTAGATGATCATTTCTCCCAAGAGCATTGTTACTAGTGGACTTGAGGTGACAGGGGCGCTTGTCAAATCTGTATTGACATTGTGACACGAGACTCCCCTGCACTCACGCTTGTTCCTAAGAAAAGCAACTGG
This sequence comes from Labeo rohita, assembly GCF_022985175.1. Taxonomy (NCBI): domain Eukaryota; kingdom Metazoa; phylum Chordata; class Actinopteri; order Cypriniformes; family Cyprinidae; genus Labeo; species Labeo rohita. The sequence goes on from NC_066879.1 coordinate 2,631,800, forward strand.
AGGGAAAAGCGGATGAAAAGCCAAACTTCCTGAACTGATGTGCCAGAGGCACAGATGGAAGACAGCTAAGGCGATCCAGTGTTTCTTAATGCTATGGTAACTACTTTGATCGGGACGTCCACAGTGCAAACTTTGAACGGAGGCAATGCAATGGATCCGCACACTGAAAGCGGCACTCCAGTGTCCAGTGGCCCATCATCATCCTCAGACGACGCTTCAACTTCTGTCCCAGTTGTTAATAACGGGCCCGGGGTGGCCAAAGGACACGGAAACGTCACTGTCGCCCCTAGCCCAAGCACAGTGATACAGTCTTCGTACGGGAATCCTCCAGCGGCTGCATCCGCGGCATCTAGTGCGGGACCCTCAGTGACAGTTGTCAGGCCATCTATGCAAACTGCTGGAACAGGTTTAACTATTAACGGGAGTAATAATAACAACACCACCGTTTCGGCGACTGTAGCCAATGTAGCGACCCCGGGAATAACTACTACTACTAGTACTACTACTACTTCTGCTACTACAACAACGACCCCTCTTTTGATGAACCAGACTCCTGCTTCTGTCCCAGCGAGCAAGTCCGAGGCTACTAAAACTATCATCCAGCCAGCCGGCACCATGACTCTCGGCCCTGGAGTGGCCAAGGGGGCTGTTTTGCAGGGGGTCGCGAGAACTGCAGCTCCGGTAACCGTTGCGGCGGCAGCGGGATCGAACCCTGCCATCAGGGCCATTGCGCCACAGGTGTTAGCGCCCCGAGTCCCTCAGAGCACCCCGGGCCAGAACATTCAGAACATCCAGCTACCTCCAGGTACCCTCACTCGTACTAGCGCTCCCTGAAATGTGTGTACACCGATGTGAATTTGTGTAATAGAGGAAGTTGAAGAGATTTCAGAAGCCATCTGTGATCTCCTGCGCGCGTGTTGTGATGGAATACAACAACAGCAGAGCACTTAAAAGTTCCTGAAATGTATATAAAGTGTAGTTCTCCCTAGAATTGCATATCCTTCGAACCTGCATAACTTTTTTTTTTATTGTGCACAACACAAAAGGAGATGTCAGGCAGAATGACAGCTTCATTCACTTTCACTGTATGGGGAAAAAAAAGAGTTGCATTTTGTTTAACATCTCCTTTTGTGCTCAGAAGGAAAAAAAAACATCCTACAGGTTTTACATGGCTTTTTTTACATGGCTTTTTTTTTTCATAAACTCTGCCTTAAAGTATAAGTTAGAAAGCAAGTTTATATCAACATTATCTTCCAAGTGAGATTTTTCCGCCTTAAAATCAACTATTTTTAAGGTGTTTTACCTTTTACGTTTTGGCTATTTATTATAGTGCTTGCAAAAATGATTCTTTTACTTAAAAGCGGAGATTCTTCCATTTGCTTTCAGTGCTAAAATGTTTAAATCTAACTCTCAGTGATTTTGTAATAAATTTTATTTGCTAATATATACTTCTTTCAGTTCCTTCTGTCTTCTCTACCTTTCTTCTCCTTTATGGAGCGGTTACACTTCACATTTGCGTACGTAAAATTTCTTTGAAACGGTTGTGGTATTACATCAGCATCTTTTTTAAAACATACATTCATATTGTATTTGCTTCAGGAAATGCACTTGACGTTTTCTAGTGATTTCTCTTTTGACTGTATGCTCTGGTCATTCTGACAAGCCTGTTGTCTGGCTGGACGGAATACTTGACAGATTTTTCTACAAGAGGCCATCTGGATTCTCCGACCAACAGTTTCTGTTCGGAACACATCCGTTGGTTCACACGGTAACGGAGACGGAGTGTGTAGGGTTCTCAGTGTGCTCTGCAAATATAGGCCACCAACTGTGTGCTTTATTCTTCTTGCCTCTAAGCAGGGCACGGTTGCCAGACTTGACTCCAGTCAGATCAATAGGAAAAGCTCACTAATGAATAACAATTTACATGGGAAGTGACGTCAGCCTTTCTATATGTGTGATGCTTGTGTGTGCAGGTATGGTGTTGGTGCGTAGTGACAGTGGTCAGTTACTGATGATCCCACAGCAGATGTTGGCACAGATGCAGGCCCAGTCTCAGGCCGCCCGCCCTGCTGCCCCCACCAGCACCACCCCTGGGCAGATCACCTCTGCACAGGTAATGCCTTCTGACCGCCCCGAACTGAACTGACATCAGCAGTACATATTTCAGAAGGACTGCGGAATAATAAATACATTTATTGTTATATAGGCTTCTTGTGTTATAATATGTCATTACAAGTGCATGCTTTTAACAACAGCATTTTTTTTTCTGTTTGGCTGATATTTGTGATAGGGCCAGTGACGATTTTGGAAAGTCAGGAAAAAATTCAGTTCACGTGCCTTGTCAAATGTTTTACTAACTCCACCACAAATATGATTAATATCTTTTTTAAACAACACTATGGCCGTATGATTTCCACAGTGTGGAAAATGTGGACAGAATCTCAGAATCCAGCCATAAAAATGGAATTTACTGTATAACACGAAATGTCACGGAACTTGCCAATTTTGGATGAATACATCAAAATTAGATCAGTACAATTAAATCAAAATGCTCAGTCTCATTTACTACACACATACTGAAGCATGCACAACACTTGCAGTGTTTTCAGTCTCTGCCACCTCAATATATGAGTACATGAACACATGAACATAATCTCTAGAACTGAGTCACTTCATGAGCGTTTTACAGTTTCTTTTTAGAAAAAACTCATATACAAACAGAAACTAAAAGTTTGTTTTAACTTGCTGTGATAGAAATATATTAAGGTAATGATAGTACTACTAATAAAATTATTGTTAAAAAAATATTTTTTAAGGAACATTTACCAGAATAATTATTTACCAGAATTTATTTACCAGAAAAATGGAAATACACAACACAGTAAAAGAAAAAAATATATAATAATAATAATAATAGTTAATAATAAATACATTTTTTTATAAAATCATTTAATTTGACATGGTTTTTATTATTACATTTTAATGAAACCATTAAAATGGAATACAAAAAATTAATAGAAAACATAGTATTAGGTAAAAATAAAGCTGAATTTGAGAAAAAAAGTAAAACAGATTTCATAGGACATTAAAAATTACACTTTTGTTAATCTTTTAATACATTGTTGTTAAATTGTGTAAGCTTCATAATTTCAATTAATTAGACATGCTTTTTGATTAATATTTTTTTTCAACTGAACTGGCATTTAACCATAAAACAGAGTCTAGAAAAAATAAAACTGGAATAAAAACAAACAAACAAACAAACAAACAAAAACAGCAAGTGACAGCATAAACATTTATAATGTTACAGACATATTTGTTAATTCAAGTAAATGCTGATCTAAATGTTTTAGTCATCAAAGAATCATGACAAATATGTATCAAGGTTTCCACAAAATACTGAGCAGCAACATTGATAATAATATGTTGATAATAATACATGTTTCTTGAGCACCAAATCAGCAAATTAGAATGATTTCTAAAGAATGATGCGATCTGAGACTGTAGTTATGGCTGCAAAAAATTCAGTTTTACCATCACAGGAATGAATTATATTACAACATATTAAAAGTTACTTTACAATTCATATTATATTACAATTTTATTGTTTTTACTGTATTTATGATTAAATAAATGCAATCTTAGTAGCATAAGAGACTTCTTTCATAAACTTATTTCATAGTAGTAGTGTGACTCCATTGCAAAATGTGTATAAATTCATAAATGCACTATTGTTCAGAAACAGTAGAATATTGTATGAAATGTTACTGATTTGTTTTAGAATTTTGATCCATTCTGACTGATACTTTTAAGACTATAAATACAATAAATACAATGTTTTAAAGCATAAAATGTAGCAACACGTGATGTTTTATCAATTAGCAACAAAAATCTCTCACACACTGTCACTGGGAAATCAGACCATCTTTATTGTAGAGCCGAAGTTGGCTATTAACTAGCTGGTTCTGTTTTTTTTTTTTTATTTCTTTAATGCATTTCCCATGTCAGCATTTGCTCACTCATGTCTGTCTGATGTTTGCAGGCACCTGGAACTCCTCTAATGGCCCGACAGGTGACTCCTACCACCATCATAAAGCAGAGCTCTCCTACAGCCAGCAGCACGGCCACTACCACACTCCAGAGACCACCTGTGCAGGTAGCTATAGAAGGCACATCACGTACAAACAGCCCCTTTAGAAATGACAGGAATCAAGTGTAGTTCTGAGGTGGCTGTTATCTTCTCTCTGGTGTGTCAGCAGGCCTCCTCTGTGGGTGCAGTGCTGTCAGTGCAGGCAGGAACCGCCCAGAGGACTGTGACTGCTGCCACGGGGACCACCGTCTCCTCGGCAACGGTGAGAGGCTGCGCTAACTTAGCAGTCACACAAAGACACCCGGTTCACAACTGAAGAAACGGTTCTGAACTGATCCGTTAACTGACCAGGTTATATATGTTTTAACGGCTGGCGATAATGGGTTAAAGAGATTTCCCAGTGCAAACCTAAATGAAGTAACTGTTCTCAGAGTGGGAATCCCCTGATGTCCCCATTTGATGCAAGGCTCATGCTATTCAGTCTGATTAACCTGAACATTTGTGTGTATCCAAGGTACAGATGCAAGATAACCTTAAGCTGCTGTGGGGTAAAACTACGTTGGGCTAATGCAGTCACTTTTCTTTTTTCTAGGAGACGATGGAGAATGTAAAGAAGTGTAGGAACTTCTTGTCCACGCTGATAAAGCTGGCCACTAGCGGTAAGCAGTCATCAGAGACTGTCGCCAACGTTAAAGAGCTGGTCAAGAACCTGCTGGTGAGTGTGTTTGCATGTTTCTGACTCTGTGAAAAAATGCTGACATTTTGTTATAATTAAAGGTTTTGTTTTTTTTAAAATGATGGTGTGTGAAAATTAAATCGAACTGATTCACTTTGCCACTTTGTTGAATGGGTGTTTCATAGTCTGCAGTGGGGTCCAAGTCTGTGACCATTCGTGAAAATGCTTCTATTTTATATACTACTGTTCAAAAGTTTGAGGTCTTGAGATTTTTTGTAAATGGTTTTGAAGAAAGTCTCACATATGCAGTACAGTATGTATTTACTACACTGCTGTTCAAAAGTTTGGGAATCATTACGATTTCTAACATTTTTTAAATAATTATTTTATGCTCATGAAAGTTCTGTTTATTTGATTATATAAACAGGAGAAAAACTAATATTATGAAATATTATTGCAATTTAAAATAGCAGTTTTCTGTTTTAATATGCTTTAAAATATAATTTATTTCCTTGATGCAAAGCTGAACTTGCATCAGCCATTACTCCAGTTTTCAGTGTCACACGATCCTTCAGAAATCATTCTTAATATGCTGATTTATTTCTTTTGTTATCAGTGTTAATTTTGTGATCATTTTTGCAAGATTCTTTGAGTAAAAGTTAAAAAGAACAGCATTTATTAAAAATAGAATTTCTCTAACAGTATGAGTCTTTTCTATCACTTTTTATCAATTTAACACATCTTTGCACTTCTTTATTTAGATTCTAAATAAAGAAGGAAAAAAAATACTGACCCCAAACTTTGAACAGTAGTGTATATTATTACAAAAGATTTATATTTTAAATAAATGCTGTTCTTTTTAAACATTTCATTCATCAAACAATCCTGAAAAAAGTATCACAGGTTCCAAAAAAAAAATAAAAAAAATAAATCAGCATATTAGAATGATTTCTGAAGCATCACGTGACACTGAAAACTGAGTAAGGATGCTGAAAATTCACCTTTGCATCGCAAAACTAAATTCCATTTTAAAGTATAGTAAAATGGAAAACCACAATTTTAAATTGCAATAATATTTCATAATATTAGTTTTTTTTTCTGTTTTTAATCAAATAAACACAGACTTGATGAGCAGAAAATACTTTCTTTTTTTTTTTATTTATTTATTTAAAAAACATTAAAAATCTACTGATTCCAAACTTTGAACGGCAGTGTATGTACAATATTATTTTTTGTGAAATATTACCCATTTTATATTTGAATAAATTTCTAAATATAATTTATTCCTGTGCCATTACTCCAGTCTTCAGTGTCATCCTTCAGAAATCATTCTAATATGATGATTTGCTTAAGAAATATTTTACTACTATTATCGATATTGAAAACAGTTGTGCTGCCTAATATTTTAAGTGAAAAACATGATTATTTTGCTCAGTTTACTGTTCCTTGCTTAATAGAAGTATTAATGTGTGTCTGTTTAGTATAATATGTAATAATTGATTCATTTAATAATTATATATTTTAAGATTATTTATAAAATTTGTACAATTGAACTTTTTTTTCGTTTATAAATGAAAAAGATTACTTTATTATAAGGTGTCATTGTTACAGTGTATTTATAAATGTAAGTACTGAGTAATATTAATTAACTACATGTACTTACTATATGATTACGGTTTAGATTAGGGTTTGGCTTAGGATTACTTGCATGTAATTATGCATAATTCATTGTTATTATAATAGTAAGTACATGTAACGTGTAACAAGGACACCTTAAAATAAAGTGTTACGGGAAAAAATATATTAGCAGCATAACAATTTGATTAAAAAGTGTAATAAAAAATTAATATGAATATCCGAATAATTCATTATATTGTTTGCCTGCAGAAAATGTACTTGAGCAACATGAACTCATGAAGTTTGTGTATAACCTGACGATCATGATGTGCTTTACTGGATACAGTCTGACTTTTAATGTGTTCAGATGCTCATTGTCACAAATTTGCTTAGTTAAATAGACCAAGTAAAGAATCTTACACATTTATTTTTCATTTCAAACCATAACTTTTTTTTTGGTTTAACATTATTAAATAAGACATTTCTCAGACATTTGAACCCACTGTGTTAGTGCTTAATCACGGGATATAGAAACCTCTAAATATGCTAAAATATGCTATGTGTGAGTTGTTTTTGGTGTTTGTCTCCTCAGGAAGGGACGATTGAAGCAGAGGAGTTCACCAGCAGGCTCTACAAAGAGCTCAACTCCTCTCCTCAGCCTTACCTAGTGCCTTTCCTTAAGGTAAAGAACTTAAATGCAACTAAATTAATGTAATTCAGTTTTAATGTGTAGTTGTATTACAGGTACAGGAACCAGGTAATTATGCTGTAATTAACATTTATTGATTTAATAAGTGTCTACTAATTGGAGGGAAAATCATTTAAAAGCGAAATGAGATGAAGTTTATGCACACTGTTTGTTGAGCAAGATTGTTTTTAGGCCTGTTTCACAAAGCAGACATAAGGAGAATGTTCATTTCGGTGGTTGTTAACACATTGCAACATTCACACCGCCTGCGTAAGACGCGTAGTGCAAATGGAGTTGCATGGAATCGTTATTTGCTTATATGGCAGTTATTATATTTCCTATTTCCCACAATGAATCCCTCCTTTTCCATGTTTTTCCTCAGAGGAGTCTTCCAGCTCTGAGACAGCTCACTCCTGACTCCACGGCCTTCATCCAGCAGAGCCAGGCCCTCCAGGCGTCCGCCGTGGTGCTGACTAGCACCAACACCGCCGGTGCCACCGCCACGGCCCCTCGCACGCTCATCCAGCCTGCCCTCAGCAACTCCAGCCAGACTGCCTCTCTGGTAAACACAGATCTACATGCATAATTTACCTGATGTGCTGTTTAGTGAGGTGCGAGGACACTGTTGGGATTATTAATGCTAACAGCACATAACAGGTAGAATGAGGTGTTTAGTCTTAATTTACACTGAGCTAAATGATTGCAGTTTAATTGCTTTAGTACATAGTTTAAATGATGTTGAATGATCATGCCTGTATTTGCCTTGTGGCAAAGTTAAAAGAATCACTGTGTCAGCTGTGTCAATTAATATAAAAGAAAACATCATATGCATACTATTATAACTAACTGATGTTTCTTACACACTGGTGTAGAATGCTGACTGTTGGTGGCAAAAAGGGATTTTTGTGCGTGATAATATTGACAAAGGAAACTTTATAAGGAACTAAATTATTTTTATGACAGTTTTGATAACGTTTCTTGAATGTCTGCGTTTTAGGGTTTTGCAATAATTGATTTTGTCAATAATAATTAGACAATATTTTGCTTAGCGTGTTATTGTGCTGGCATTTTGGCAGGTTTAAGACTACCATGGACAGCTGATTCCCAAAGCTTTTGATGTTCTTCATATTCAGTTTGCAGTAACAGTAATCACACAAAACTTTTCCAATAAGATTAAATAGATTTTTTTTTACCTTTATGGGAATTTTTATCTTTGTAAAGCCATTTTTTTTTTATGAACATAATTAGATGCATGCATTATATTTAGTGTCAAATCCTTAAATGTAATCAATAAATTCAAATAGTAAGACACTATAGGACTGTTACTAATCAAATGAAATCAGTATCAACAAAATTTGTTTGCAATGCAGAGGTGGCCCAGATTATGCATCTGAAATGAAAATATACTTTTAAAAACAACTAAAATCGCTAAAACGGTGGCAAATCACTGCATGTGATTCAGTGATGAAACACTGTCGTGTTTTACTCAGAGACGCAAAACAATTCTGCTGTGGCTTTGTTTGAAACAATTTTTGTTGTTGAAATACAGCAAAAATAAGAACTAACTTGTGTCAAAAATGCAGTCCTTTGCAATTGTGCTGATATTTGGAGAAAAACGTCACTCTTTGTGTAATGTTATATATTTATATCAGATGATATAAATGTAAAAAAGTCATACAGGGACATTTTTCCCCCCTTATCTTGAATTTTGTGGGAATTTTAATTGTATTTTACAGGACTCTGCACTTACTTTTCCTTTTAGTAGCACAGTCAAAAGGAGCACCTTCTAATCAAAAATCTGATTAAAAATTAGCCTTCCCACTACGAGGTGATATTTGACTCCTTAAAACGATTTACAGGGACGTTTTACAGGGCATTTTTCAAACTTTATTAAAAGTATGTCATCTTTTGTCAAATTTTTAAAAATATGTATTTGATAAGCTTTTGAAAATTTCTTATTAAAACAACAGAATAAGATCAAGTAGAAGAAGTTTTGAAATCGGTATTAATAAAATTAATAAAATTAATTGTACTACAGAGGTGGCACAGAAGAACGCAAAAGTGGCTTGTAGGTGTATTTTAATGTTTAATGAGGCTCAGAGGTGGCGTGGGTGCAATCAAATTCATAAATTCATGTTGAGATTAATGTTTTAAATATAAAATTTTGAATATAGAAGTATTAAATTATTTAAATAACTGAAAAGATACTTTAAAAATGAAACTAAAACTGCCAGTAGGTGGCGCCAAGTCACTGATTTAATAAATGAATCATTCATTCATTTGATTCATTCGAACGGCTGATTCATTCAGGAATACTTGACTCACTAGATTCGTTTAAAAATGCACGTTCAATCATAAACAAAACATCTGTTTGAATAGAGGTGTGCAGCAGCTCAGTTGTGACTTGTTTCAAACTATTTTTGATGACGAAATAGAGCAAAATCAGGCAATAGTGTTATAGTCAGACAATGTAAGTCACTTAATATTAACTTCTTGTTTATTTAACTGTTGTATTAAATCAATATCTCATTTACAAACTCCCTTAAAAATCATTAAAAGCTGTCACTCATCTTAGTTCATCTCACAAAGTTCCATTATAATCAGCAAAGCTCTCTACACTGCACAATCAATCTCTTATTTACACTTTCTCCACACTTTGTTTATGAAAGGATTGGTGAGATATATCTGTGATGCATTACTCAATGTTGCAAAAACACATAGAAACCTTTGAAGCTTCCCTCAGCGCAAACACAAATATGCTGATCGGGTCAGTCGCACTGCTGCTCCGAAATATTTTTTCATAAACGCACACAGTATTTTTCAACCGCTAGTGTGACTGAAACACAGTAAAGCCCTGATTTTAATAAGCTAAATCATGCAGTGAAAGCATGAACTGTAAATGTGTTCTAACCTACATCTTAGTGTATGCGTGCATTCTCTAGGTGTGTTTTTGTTTGATTTTTGCAGTATACTCGATAATGTCAAATTCATTAATTCATTCATTCATGTATGTTGTTTAGGTATTGCAGCCTCCACAGCAGGGGGCAATAGTGAAGCCCCCTCAGGTTACCCTGACAACCACTCCCATGGTGACGCTCAGGGGTCAACCCCACAGCCACATAGTGGTGGGTCAGCCTCAGGTGCAGCTCAAACAGATCCAGACAGGTGAGTGTGCCTGTCACATCCATTAATGTCTGCTTTGTGTTTCATAGTATAATGACACAAAACGTAACCTCTCTCTGTCTCTCGTCCAGTCGCTGTGAAGCAGGGTGTTATGAGCAGCCCTAAACTGGCTCCGGGCTCCATGTCTGTAGCATTAGCTCAAAAGAATAAAACAAAGGATGGTGCTGGAGGAACTTTCAGGTTTGTGTTGTATTTATTTAACTTTTCTAACAGCAATGTTTACCCACCAAGATATTGTGCACAACAACACACAAAGTTTGGCTAAACTGATTGTGATTGAAAATATTTTGCATTTTCTTCAAGTGTATGCAATAGTTTGTGTGGCAATTACAGTGCCATTATCATGATCATGAGTCACGTAACAGTGTAATATTAATTTTACCAATGTTATTTAAGTATTATTTTTATACTACTACTATTATTATTATTATTATTTTAATTTGTGAATTAGTGAACACATATTTTAATGTCTATTATTTTTATATTTTATTTTATGTTTTGTATTTTATTTTATAATTTTTATATTTCATTTTAAGTTTTAGTAATTTTGTTGTGGTTTTGTCACTTTATTTTATTATTATTATTTTTTTATAAATATTTCTGTTTAACTTTATTTAATTTTAGTAATTTTAGTACTTAATTTTATTTTCAGTTAGTTGTCAAACCAACATTTATACTTTGTGACATTTTTAAAGTTTTATTTAATATTTTTATTTCATTTCAGTTTTATTTTAGGTAATTCAATTTATTTCTTTTCAACAACACTGTACTATGAATTCTAAAAAATAATTTACCTTTTAAGAGTTCAGCATATTCATTTAAATTTATTAATGGATATATTACACAGATGTATTACACTGACGTTTAAAGGTTTGGGATTATTAAGATTTTTTTTTTTTTAAGAAGTTTATTATGCTTATCAAAGCTGCATTTGATCAAAAATCCAGAAAAACAGTACTGTGAAATATTATTTTAATGTTAAATTCCTCTTTTCTGTGTGAATTTATTTTAAAATGTAATTTATTCCTGTGATGCAAAGCTGAATTTTCATCAGCCATTACTCCAGTTTTCAATGTCACGTGATCCTTTAAAAATCATTTTAAATATGCTGATTTATTATTGTTGTTGAAAACAGTTGTTGGAACCTGTGAAACTTTAGGACTCTTTAATAAATAAAAAGTTAAAAAGAACAGCATTTATTTAAAAAAAACATATATTTTGTAACAATATAAGCTTCCATTTGAAAGCTTGTGGTCAGTAAATTTTTTATTCTGTCTTTTTTTGAAAGAAATCAATACTTTAATTCGCCAAGGATGTGTTAAATTGATTTAAAAATGTTATAGGAAAGACTTCTATTTTGAATAAATGCTGTTCTTTTAAACTAGCTATTTATTAAAGAATCCTGAAAAAATTATCACAGGTTCCAAAAAAATATTAAGCATCACAACTGTTTCCAACATTGTAATATAAGTAATAAATTAGTATATTAGAATAATTTCTGAAGGATAATGTGACGATGACTGGAGTAATGGCTGATAAAAATTCAGCTTTGCGTCATAGGAATAAATTATATTTTAAAATATATTAAAAAAAAAAACATTATTTTAAACTGTAATAATATTTCACAATATTGCTGTTTTTTCTGTATTTTTGATCAAGTAAATGCAGCCTTGCTGAGCAAACTTTCAAACGGCAGAGTATATACTTTTATACACTTGGAAGTGTGGTCAATTTCATTAGAGCAGTTATGCAATGTCAGTAAGTCAGTTTTCCAACTCTCAAACTCTAACATATATTCCCGTATATCTAAATCTGTACAGGGATGATGACGACATTAATGACGTGGCCTCAATGGCAGGCGTTAATCTTTCGGAGGAGAGCGCACGTATCCTGGCCACCAACTCGGAGCTGGTTGGCGCCGTCACGCGGTCTTGTAAAGATGAAGCTTTCCTTTCCGCCAGCATGCTACAGCACAAGATACTAGAGATAGGTGAGACTTCTGGTTATGTTAGATTTTACTAAAATGTACTGTTTTACCAGAGCTAATAGTTGTTGTCATCTATGTGGTCAGGCCAAAGGTTTGGAGTGACAGAGCTGGGTCCCGAGGTGGTGAACATCGTCTCTCACGCCACTCAACAGAGACTGCAAAACCTTCTAGAGAAGGTCTCGTTGATCGCCCAGCAAAAGAACATGACTTACAAGGCAAGTCTGCTCACCAGGTTGGGCTAGATTGTTATACTATATTGATAGTAACACATTTTTTATTCTTTGCCAAACTCTGGATATGTTTCCTTTATGTCAGAATTGAAATTGTGAATCCAGAGGCTATTGTGGTTTTCGATCTTAAAAGCGTTTCATCCTTTGGGTGCCAGTTTTTGTTTTGAGCCTGTAAGGCTGTGTGTAATGTTAATGATGTGTGTGCAGGAGGATAGTCGGTACGAGCAGGTGGAGGATGTTCGCTCTCAGCTCAAGTTCTTTGAGCAACTTGACCAGTTGGAGAAACAGAAGAAAGAGGAACAGGAGAGAGAAATTTTAATGAAGGCAGCTAAGGTTAGTAAACCACCTCCAGTCATACTCTCTCACACACACACACACACACACACACACCTCTAATACCACCACTGGCTAGAGGTTCTGATCATCGATTTAAGTTCAGGTTTAGTCTTCCAAAATTCTCTCACTGCAGTGGATTTGATTTTTACGAGGGCTGTTGATGCTTGCGAATCATTAACTATGATTAATGCCGTTATTTTATTTTTAAATAGGATACTTGTTTTATTGAGCATAAAACACGACTCTGTTTGTCTGGGAGAGAGGGATCTGCAGTATTTTATCAGTCTCTCTTGTTTCACTTTAGTCCAGTGTTAAGGGATAGTTCACCCAAAAATGAAAATTTGCTGTTTATCTGCTTACCCCCAGGGTATCCAAGATGTAGGTGACTTTGTTTCTTCAATAGAACACAAACGAAGATTTTCAACTCAAACCGTTGTAGTCTGTCACTCATATAATGACAGTCAGTGGCTACCAAAACTTTGAGAGTAAAAAAACATACACAAACAAAACCAAATTAAACCCTGCGACTCGTGACGATACGACACGAAACGATCGGTTTGTGCGAAAAACTGAACAGTATTTATATCATTTTTTGCCTCTGATTCACCACTGTACACGCTCCGGCGTAGTATACGCAAGCACCAGAAGCAATCAGCTCTTATACATCACTCATTGTTTACACTGCACAGAGATTCCAGCTATTTTTAGCTGCATAATAAGCTTGTTTTGCTGCTTGATATTGCAAACCGGTGTGTCTTACAATATTATTTTAATGTATTATCTTAATTATGAACACACTGGTTTGTAGTGCAAACTGTTTTATATTCTTCTCGTTATTTCCCTATGATGGATTATGAACTGGACGTCTGACACATTACCAGAAAACAGCTTACTTCCGCACTGAAAAATAAGGTGGATAGAAATGCTTAATAAATGCATTACACTGTAACTAAACCCATTAGATTTTAGTCTTATTATATTTGTCGACTAAAACTAGACTAAGACTAAAACAGTTCAGATGAGTAAAATCTGACTAAAACTAAATGGCGTTTTAGTCCAAAGACTATGACTAAACCTAAATCAACATTTGCTGTCAAAATGAACACTGCTTTAGTCCAGTACCACTTGAGTTGTAGGAAGTTATATATAAATGATCACAAATAATAATAAAAAAGTGATACTTGAAGTATCAATGCAGTATCGTTAGACAGAAGTAAAGAAATTGTACAAGTGAAACATGGAGGAATGTAGGCTTATGATTGGTTGTAATTTGGTATGATGATGATTTCTTTATTGATGTTGATTGTTGTTTGCTACATTTCAAGATTCTTTTTGAATTCTGCCTTGTCAAAGTTAAACTTCTCTCTGCAAAAAAACGTCTTTATACATGTATACTACAGTTCAAAACAGTATGGGTTTTTTTGTTTTCTCTTTTTTTTATTATTTTATTGCATTAAACTGATCATTAAAGAAAAAGAAGTGACAAAGTCAAACAGATGCTGTTCTTTTGTACTTTCTATTTTATCACGTTTTACACTAAACCTTCAGTATTAATAAAATATAAAATATCTCTTGAGCATGAGCATGTTATAATGATTTCTGAAAGATCCTATACACTAAAATAATGGCTTTTGAAAATTCAGGTGTACTATCACAGGAATAAATTACATTTTGAAATAGGAAATGTTAAATTCTGATAATATTTCTGTTTTTGTTGTATTTGAACAAATAAATGCAGCCTTGGTAAGCATAAGACAGTAAGTGTACATTATTAAAATTACATTATTCGTGTGCAACTTTTTTTCGTGAGAGTAAAGAGCACTTTTATGAATTTACCCTTTCTATATTTATATGCACTCGTTTAATCCACACAAATCGCAAGACCTCATAATTACTCGTTCTTTTCTTAAACTGGAATTTAAAACAAAACCAAACATGAAATTAATCACGATTAAATATTTGAATTGATTGACAGCCTTAATTTGTCCATATTCATTTGATTCCAGCAGATGCGTCTGTGTTTTGACTGTTGATCCTCTCTAATTGCTATTTATGTTTTGCAGTCACGCTCGCGACAAGAGGACCCCGAGCAGCTGCGGCTGAAACAGAAGGCCAAAGAGGTAAGATGGCACACTTGAGATGTTTATCTTGTCAGAGGACCATTGTGTTTGATTATGGGTCAGAGCTGATGTGTGTGTGTGGCTACAGATGCAGCAGCAGGAATTGGCACAGATTCGACAGAGAGATGCCAACTTGACGGCGTTGGCGGCTATCGGGCCCAGAAAGAAAAGAAAACTGGATTCTCCTTCACTTGGGACTGACGCAGAGGTACCGAACATCTCACCCTGGCAGTTTGCTGCCCTCCTCCTCATCTCCTTCTGTCCCTCTTTGCACCCTCTCTAGATCATTTAGCACCTGTTGGGCAGGTTTGAGATGTCAGGTTGTGCTTCAAGGCTCTCAGATTGTCACAAATGGCAGATAGGAAGGTCTAAAGGTGTGGTCACACAGCCATTTTTTATGTATGAATTCAAGTATCATGCTATTTATTTTTATTTTGTTATATTATCATTCACATTTTCCACAGAAAAACTCACAAATTTAAAAATGTATTAAAAAAAATCAATATCATGTTATTTATTTTTATTTATATTTTTATATATTACAATATATTATCATCACTTCTCAGAAAAATAATTGCGGTAAATGTTAGATTTAAATAATGATATAATATTTTAGTCTTGCAATTTTATATAAATACTACATTTGACCCTGGACCACAAAACCAGCTGAAAGCTGAATAAATAAGCTTTGATGTATAGTTTGTTAGGATAGGACAATATTTGGTTGAAATATTTAAAAAAATTAAGAATCTGTGGGTGCAAAAAAAAAAAACAAAACTAGATATTGAGAAAATCACCTTTAAAGTTGTTTAAATGAAGTTCTTAGCAATGCATATTACTGATTAAAAATTAAGTTTTGATATATGTAGTGTAGGAAATTTACAAAATATCTTTGTGGAACATGATTTTTACTTAATATCCTAATGATTTTTGGCATAAAAGAAAAATCAATAATTTTGACCCATACAGTATACTGTTGGCTATTGCTACAAATATACCTGTGCTACTTATGACTGGTTTTGTGGTCCAGGGTCACACATACATATATATATATATATATATATATATATATATATATATATATTATAGATGTTTATCATATGTACATAAATAAATTTATATGTATTTATATACTATATGTTAGATTTATATTATATTACAATACAGTGTCATTCACTTTTTTTCAGAGAAAAATATTTGATGTTTTTAGTAAATTATATAATCATTCATATTTAAAAACAATTCTAGAAATATTTAAAAAATAATTCCATGCTGTAATTTATTTTTATTTTATATTACAATATATTTTCGTTTACGTTCTTTAGAGAAAAAAACTGACAAGGAATGTAGGATTTATTTCTTATTATTTGTGTATAATTTATGTCATGATATTAACTTCAGAATTTGAAAACATTTAAAAAATATAATTCTATATAATGTTATTCATTTTTATTTTAAGTTTATATATTTATATTACATTACTATAATATTACAGGATAGTATCACTTTTTTTCAGAGAAAAATATTTGATATTTCTTTATATATTTCTGTTTATATTAAATTATATAATATATATTATATTTTTTATACAGTATATATAATATTCCATATTATGCTATGTATTTTTTATACAATATATTTTCGTTTACATTTTTCAGAGAGAATAAAATGACTAGTTTTGTTGCAAGAAATCTTTTTTTTTTGTTTTGTTTTTGTAAAATTCCACTTATTTTTATTTCTTCCTCAGAACTTTTACTATTAAATTATTCCTACTTGTTCAATCTACCAACGTTAGTAATAAAATATTAGTTCAGACAGATTAGCATCATTGTCTAAGTTCATGTGTGTGTGTTGACAGGGCTCAGGTTTGTGCGCGAGTGCATCCGGGGGCTTAAATGCAGGAGCGTCGAGGCAGTACACTCGCCAGCGCATCACGCGTGTAAACCTCAGGGATCTGCTCTTCTGTCTAGAGAACGAGAGAAGCACCAGCCACTCACAACTGCTCTACCGAGCCCTTCTCAAATAGCAGATAGCCTATGTCCTTTCTTCATTTCAGTCTTTAGGGCTCTCTCCCTCATTCTTTCTGTCTTTTTTGCTGTTATTATCATTCTTTGTCATTCCCTTTTCGTCTTTCTTTATCGCTCTTTCTGTCACTGTCCCACATACTCGCAAATACAGTGATGCATTTTCCTTTCCTTTTTTCGAGCTGACTCGTGCTCTTCTCTTTTTCATTTTCTATTGGTTTTCTTCATGTCTTTTATTTTGCCTTGTTTTTAGCTTCCTTCCCCTTTTGGATTTTACTCTTCAAAAATTGTGTTAAAAGAAAATTGCAATTATATATCATGTTTTTCATAGAAGGTGGCTTTGTAATGTGCAAATTACCTATGTAAAAAAAAGAATTCACAGTGGAACTACCCATTCATTTTATATTTGTGTTTTTATAAAGATGTTTTAAGAAATAAAAGTGGACAAAGTTTCTATAAAAATTGGTGGTGTGGTTTTATAACAGAACAGGTAATGCTACTGTACAAGAATCCTTGATTACTAGATTCTGTTCACCTTAACTGATTCAACACGACTCTCGATTCGTTTGAATCACAAATGTTCCCTGCCCACAATTTTTGGTGTTGTTATGAGTGAGAGGGTTTAATCTTTAATGTCGTTGTTTTACTAATGTCGAGTGATTTCCAAACACGTTGCGAATCGGTTCAAACGAATGATTCAAATAAGCAGTTCAAAAGAACCGTTTGTTCATTAATCAAACATCACGTTGTTGTTCTCTTGTTGTGCACTAGATGGCAGTGTAGACCTGTTTTCGTTGTGATGTTAAGTCTGGGTTGAGTTAGACCGCATTCTGCTAGATATAAACGCTAGTCTGTTGCTGCAAAGGAAAAATAATTACATAAATTGCAGTGTAGACGTTCCTGCATTAAAAAGAAACATTTTATAACTCTTTCTATATAACTCCAGCCAGTTGCTTTATGGTAGAACTGCGATTTTCTTCCCTGTCGAACTGTGCAGTAAGGACAGATTAAACACTCAAGTGTTGAACTTAGGCTCTTAAACTTATCCAGCCGCAGTCACAGACATCCCTCCTGGATATACGTAGGTTTTTAGAGTTAAACTCACGAGTGCATGACAGTTGGCAAGGCGGGATGGCATGGGTTGAGTACAAGTAGCTCTTCCTGTCTCCTGTTGGAAATCTGAATTTCAGCGTGTTCAGTCAAAGGTCAAAAGTCTCTTCTGCCGAACCGCTTTGTGCCTCATCCTGTAGCTTTAGCGACTCATGGCTCAAAACTGACTGGGACTAATGATGTCGGTCTATCCCGCACTGCAGAATCACTCTGCCTTGTCAGCCTCCCTCTTTTGCCCTTTGTGTGCGGGCGCAATCCAGTGTTTTCCATAGTAATTCCCTTCTTCGCTGCAAAGGGCCACTGTTCCTCTAGAGCTAAGCCCACATAAGCTCCCTCTCAAGAGGAAGAAAGAGAGATGGCAGAGGCTGACTGGTTGCCTAGCTACATCTCACAGAATGTTCTGTGTAAACACAGCGGCTGGCAGAGGAAAAATCACACCGACTTTGGGTTTGATTGGGTGGAGCAGTTGTAACCCGACTATTATCCCGGTTATGTTAGGAAGCTCGAATCTTACTGTTACAAAGACCCCCGGCTGTGACTTTTCAGCCGACATACAGTATGATAGTAGTTGTCAATTGATTGGCACACAAACGGAGGTCATCGCAGCATCGTTTTTTCATATTGTGTTCGTATGAGCTTGTGGTTCTGTGGCTGTGATGTAAGATTGCTTGTGTCAGCAGCTTGCTTTGCAATCGCTGTTAGACGTGCTCAGAGCGATTATGTTCCATTCTCTTTGTGCATGTGTTCATTTTAGCTACGTCAACTTCAATTTATGAGACCCACCTCAACAGCTGCTCTCTCTCGCCTGTATTTGCTTTCACCTGTATTTGCTCAATTATAGAGGAAACGCTCCTATTATTTTAGAGAGAGGAGTGATGGCATATGGAGGCTATACCCATTCCTTTTGATACTGGACTTAAGTAATACTTCTGTCAACGACGTGGATAATTGCATGATAAGTTACGGACAATAGTAAAGTTGCCTTTTGTGTATTAAATCAAACCACATAACAACTCTCTGTTTATTATAAGCGCGCGTTGTAGTTTTATCATCTGCTGCTTAAAAAAATACTGGAGCTCTTTAAAGGAGAAGTTCAATTCCAGAACAAAAATTTACAGATAATGTACTCGCCCCCTTTGTCTAAGATGTTTGTGTCTTTCTTTCTTCAGTCGTAAAGAAATTATGTTTCTTAAAGAAAACATTTCTGGAATTATCTCCATATAGTGTGCTTCAATGGTGCCCCTAAGTTTGAACTTCTAAAATGCAATTTAAATGCAACTTTATAGGGCTCTAAACAATCCCAGCCAAGGAAGAAGGATCTTATCTAGCGAAACGATCAGATTGAGATTAAGCAGACTAATTTATATACTTTTTAACCTCAAACGATCGTCTTGTCTATTTTCTGCGATGGGCATGCAAACTCTGTGCAAGCAAGACAGTGAGGGTATGTCGAAAAACTCCCATCTCGTTTTCTTCTCCAACTTCAAAATCATCCTACATTGCTGTTTTACTTTTTTTTTTTTCTTACCTTTTTTGTAAAGGGCGTTTGATCTTCTTTGCATGTTCACTTCGTAAATACTGGGTCGGTACTTCTGTAGTGATGTAGGATGATTTTGAAGTTGGAGGAAAAAAATGAGATGGGAGTTTTTTGACATACCCTAACTGTATTGACCCAGATTACACAGAGAACACAAGCGCATCGCAGAGAATAGATGAGCGTTTGAGGTTAAAAAGTACATAAATTGTCAATTTTTTAGAAAATGACCAATCATTTCGCTATATAAGACACTTCTTCCTCAGCTGGAAATCGTTTATAGCCATTTGAAGCTGCATTTAAACTGCATTTTGGACATTCAAACTTCGGGGCACCATTTAAGTCCACTATATGGAGATAATTCCTAAAATGTTTTCCTCAAGAAACATAATTTCTTTATGACTGAAGAAAGAAAGACATGAACATCTTGGATGACAAGGGGGTGAGTACATTATCTGTCAATTTTTGTTCTCAAAAGTGAACTTCTCCTTTAATTATGATCACACTTGTTTGTCATGCAAACAGTTGTACCGTTTACTGCATGTTGTTATTCTTCTCATTATTTCCCTATAGCGGCTAATGAACTGGAAGTCTCACCCATAGGCTTACTTCTGCATTGAAGAAAAAGGTAGATAATTGCCGTTATTATCATTCTTGGTGAGAATGGGCCTTAAAGGGATAGTTCACCCCAAAATTCTGTCATTAATTACTCACCCTCAAGTCGTTCCAAACCCGTAAGACCTTTGTTCATCTTCAGAACACAAATTAAGATATCTTAAGACTGTTTTACATCATCAGCATCACGCATGTGTTGTGGTACTCTTGGGAATGGCAGCAGAGACTGACACAGAAGGTAGAAATTGTTGAATAAAGCTGTTATTTTTGTTTTCTTCGTGCACAGTAAGTATTCTCGTAGCTTCATACAATTACGTTTGAAACACTGATGTCAAATTGACTATTTTAACAAAG
The DNA here is from genome assembly GCF_022985175.1 of Labeo rohita. Classification (NCBI taxonomy): domain Eukaryota; kingdom Metazoa; phylum Chordata; class Actinopteri; order Cypriniformes; family Cyprinidae; genus Labeo; species Labeo rohita. The sequence continues at coordinate 2,652,364 of NC_066879.1, forward strand.
TCCTTACTGCCTTTCTGGCCCTTCAACCTTTCAGTTGCATTGCTGTCTATGCAGGATCAGAAAGGATTTCATTAATGAAGGTCTTATAGGTTTGGAACGACATGAGGGTGAGTAATTAATTACAGAATTTTCATTTTTGGTGAACTATCCCTTTAAGTCTGTGGGATTTTGTCTGCTAAATATTCAAGTCTCTGTTTGTGTTCTGCTCTAAAGAAAGTTCAGTCTGAGGTCATTTTGAATCGTTAGATTTGGGTTTGTTTTCTGAGTGTTTTTTTGAAAAATTTAGATTTGGATTACTTCTATATATCGACATCAGTTAAAATATGTTAGTTCAAACAGTTCCGCACTGGTGTCAGGGGGCCTTAAGTCTGTGGGATTCTGTCTAATAAATGTTGAAGCTGCTGTCTCTAACTGTTTGTGTTATGTTTAAAAAACTTCAAGTTCAATCTGAGGTCATGATGGCTAGTTACTTTTGGGCCGTAGGCAATACTCCGTTTAGACGAGATTCTTTCATCTCAACCTTACTAAAAATCTGTGATTTTTGTATCGTCTAAAACAGTGCAGCGAACATGGATTTTTATAAGTTGTTACATTAAGTACCCTTTTCTATCTACCTTATTGTTAGCATAACAATGGAAACAACCATTTTTAACTTGAATGTGCAAACGTCATGTGCGAAATCATATTTTAATTTATTGTAATTAAATTTTACTTTTACTGCACTTTGTTATTCTTCCAGTTGTTTATCTTCAGCTAATGAATCAGAAGTCTCACACATTTTACTTTCGTGTTGAAAAAATGTGGTTGTAGCTACTCACAAAATGAAATATTGATTTGACTTAATACAGTCTTGCCTCGCGTCGGCTGAAAATATAACAGTAATAGTAAACATATATTCTGGTGCTTATGTACAAGTTTTACACATTAAGTATTCCAGAAAGCAACGTGATATTTATAATATAAACACTGTGCAGTTAAACTTAAATCTTGCATTACCATGTGCTGTAATTTTAATAAAGCAAAAGCTCAGAAGAAAGATGAAACGGGGTTTCTGTAATAAAGAGGAATCTATCAAGAAAATTTAGCTTTTCTGCATGAGTGCATGTTGAAGGTACCACCTCAGCAGTCCTGCCGTCAGGCAATGACCCAAAGGAGAAATTACATTTACTGGACCGGAGAATGTTTCCACCCTGGTGAACCGGTGTGAGTCTACAACTACTACAGTTTCATCAGCAAGAATCCTGCGCCTAGGGCCTCCCTCAGCACGGATCTCGACAGATCAAAACCAGCACGCTGTTGCATCTTTGAACAAGGCCGTGAGCAAGGAAGTTCGCATTTATATGCTTCTTTAAATTCTGTCCCGATTCATCAGCTCGGCGACCATCATTGTGCGTTGCGATGTTCTGATTCTTAATACATAGTTTTTCAGAAGATATTTTATTGATGAGACACTGAAACAGCTTGTTCTTTCAAATGCTGCAATTCCAGCTAGAGCCAAATACATTTTACAGCCAAAACATAGAAGGAATAAATCATATTTTAGTGTGCAGTCAGCAAAATCCACTTTCCTAATGCAATTTTGACAAACTTTTCAAGTTTAGATTCAGTGTACAGGCCGTACAGGCCGTGTGAATACAACCAAACACCATCCGTCAACCATTTACTCTAATCTCTCTATTAATTGACAGTTTCAGTTTGTAATTATGGTTCGAATGGATATTTTGAAGACATAATGCATCCAAACATGTTGATTTGTGATTATTCCTCCAGACAGAGGTCCAAACAATCATCACGTACAAGTTGAAAGCATTTAAATGTCTCGCTTGCTGTCTTTATTCGGCATCAAAACACTGACCTGCAGGAAAGGCTCAGTCATCAACAATGTGCAGGGAAAAAAAAAACGCTGTGCCTTTCCACTGTTATTTCGGTCCTATTTAATGGATCCCACTGTTCTCAGATAAAAAGGAGCCATTAACAGAGATGCAACGTACACAAACAAGCAGAAACGAGCAAGTGCACAGACAATCAATCGTTATCCACTCTCAAAGTTGCTGCTGAATTTATACTTCAAATGAAGAAAATTCTCTCAGGACGGTGCTTTCAGGACTCGCAGGCAACCGCAAATGAGCACCTGCTCAATGTTTCCATCTGTAATGGATGGTAAACTTGAAGATTTGACATTGAGCGTAAACAGTGGATCTGTACATTTGCTGATTTCTATCTGTCTAATGAGCTGCGTCTCAGCTGGAAGGATAAACAGGATATTTTCTTTTGGATGATACCACATGTCTGAGCATGTCACGTGGCGCTGCGGCTGCAGCTCTGTCTAGTGGTAATTGTTTGACTGCCCATGGAAACGGTCAGCTTTAGCTGTGTTGACAATTCCGACAGCTGCTGTTTACTACTGGTCAAAAATAAAGAGCAAAATGTTCCAGACTTGACTGGGGTCACGTAGCTTTAAAGAGGACATCAGATGCCCATTTTCCACAAGTTGGTAAGATTCTTTAGGGTCTTCATGAAATGTCTGCAACATACTTTGCTTACAATTCCTCAATAGTCATGCAAAACAACACTGATTTTTCCAGCTCTGTTCACAGTGACCCGTTTTGCTGCATGTCTCTTTAAATGATAATGAGCTGCTGCTCACCCCGCCCCCTCTTTGTTTTTTTTTGTGTAGCGGGGACACGCCCCCTCAGCCAGACTGTTCATGAGTCCCTTGTTTGTCCTGAACAATTACACTGTCTGCTGTTCTTCAGAAAAATCTTTCAGGTCCCAAAAATTCTTTGGTTTTTCAGCATTTTTTGTGTATTTGAACCCTTTCCGACAATGACTGTATGATTTTGAGATCCATCTTTTCACGCTGAGGACAACTGAGGGACTCACATGCAACTATTACAGAAGGTTCAGATGCTCACTGATGCTCCAGTAGGAAAAACCATGTATTAGGGGTTGTGAAAACTTTTTGAATTTGAAGATCAGGGTAAATTTAACTTATTTAGTCTTCCGGGAAACATGTAAGTATCTTCTGTAGTCTCTGAAGGGCAGTACTAAATGAAAAAAATATGATATTTAGGCAAAATAAGAAAAATGTACACATCTCCATGCTCCATTCCAAAAGTTTTCACCCTCTGGCTCTTACTGCATGATTTTTCCTTCTCGAGCTTCAGTGAGCGTTTGAACCTTCTGTAATAGTTGCATATGAATCATACAGTCATTGTTGGAAACGATTCAAATACACAAAAATGCTGGAAAACCAAAACATTTGTGGGACCTGAAGGATTTTAACTGCTCAGGCCAAACAAGGGATTCATGAAAAAACACAGCTGTGGATCAATCATGTAACAGCACAGTATTAAAAATCAAGTGTATGTAAACTTTTTTAAATTCAATTATTATTTTCTCTTGTGGACTATATGTAAACATCTTTTATGTGAAATATCTGATTCAGGTCAGTATTAAATAATAACATGCATATTGCATGATCCCTCTTATTTCGGTAAAATAATTAACATTTTTAATGATTCTAAAAGGGGGATGCAAAACTTGACCTCGACTATATAAACTAAACTGTATACAAACTATATATTTTTCACAAATGTGAAATAGTGTGATTAAACGCATCAGAATTGTCACTATTCAGCATGAGAGAATGAAATTAACAACACTGAACATTGCTTGAATTTCCAGAAATGTTAGTTAAAATGGGATTTTATAATTGCTTAATAATTGAAGTCCTAAAATAGTCTCTTATCCCATAATCCATGAAATTTTAAATAATTTCATTCAGACCATTAGGAAAATTGATATGCAGTTTCAGTATCAATCATTTATGTTTTCAAGCATTCTACTTCTTAGGACTCACAGTAGGCAGATTCTCCTCAGTACACTAATGTAAATGTAAATAAGTTGTGTTGATCCATAAGATATTATCACTTCCAATTTTCCAACCTAATTAAAACCTAGAGGAGAGATATTACTGAAGGTTTAACCCTCTGTTACTACAAACACTGTTCACAATGTACTATGTGATGTTACTTGTGTTTGGAGGTCACTTTGACTCAAGCAAGAACACACTGAAATAAGAAACAATTTGAATTTGTTTAGAATCCATTCTCATCTAGGTAATCATAAAACATACAAGAGTAAAAGTAATGCTTTGTTCCAATTTTAGTCAGGCCTTTTTTTTGAGCTAAATAGGACTTAAGGGTCTCTCAGACTGCAAACAGAAAATAAGGGATAGAGAGGATTTACGGATATATTGTTCTAAAAGTGATTATTCTTGTTCCCTTGTTGTCCATTCCAAGACGATGATCCAGAGGACGCTGTGTTCCTCTTGAAACACGGCTATTACTTCAAAGTACTGTGCCTTCTCAAATAAGTGTTAATTATAGAATGTAATTAGACTATGCAAGAAGAAAAATGGTCACAAAAAGAATAAGACTTATCAGTTTTGGAGTACTGTCCAAATTAAAAGATCCCTGTCACTTTCAATTTTTTAGTTTTCAGATGTTTTTTCCCTCAGACTTGATTTTATCCACTGGGAAATGACTGGATTGTAAAATGTCTCTCTATTTGAAAGGTGTTTGTAGGGGAGGGGCTAAAAAAAGAACTTGATTTAAGTTCATTTTTCAAATTTACATTTTGATGAAAGATTACAAAGACAAAAGTCTTAAGACTTTTGCACTAGTAAAAAGAGTCAATCAAGATATTGTTATATTTGTAGCCGCCTCAGCATTGTTGCACAGTCCCTGCACTGTAAGGCAAGGTTTTTCTTAAATTAGGCTGTTTGTTGCAACCTGCTCCAGATACTTGCTTGCTCCAAATTGTTCATATGAATATTGGATATGCAGGGAGCAAACTGATTTCCCATTGCAGTTCCATGGACAGAACATTATTGTATCAAACTCAACTGTAAAACATCCAAACACCTTGCCTACTTGAGTCAGCACATCTCCTAAAGCTTGTTCTACTTCTTTTAGACTGCTTTTTGATATTCATGGAAGTATACACCACATAAACTACAATATTAGCAATGAAAAGCACTGATTCGGGAGGGATGGTTTCCCGTAATGACTAATTTTAGGTTTTAAAACCTACCCTGATCGTCCATCAGACCATTCGGAAATGTTCTTCCACCTGTAACCATGCTAATAAGATTCCCATTTGGGTGACTCAGTGACAGCTTCTGAAACAAAACCATATTAAAATTCTACGTGAACATGCCAGCGCTCAGAAGGGGACTTTAGAACTAAATCACAGCTATATGAAATATTAAGCTTAAATCTTTCCAAAACATGCTTAGCATGTATATTGTAAGACACTTTTTGTTATTGATGCAAAATTATTTGGCAACTTCCATGCTTTAACCCAAGAGATATTACCAAATAAAGATGACCAAAAAAATCTTGCTACAGGTAAAGACACAGAACAAAGAGCATGACTATAAATTATATGTAAATCTCTTGGAACAAAAAAAGCACTAAAAACATGTAATGCTCTAAAAGCACTGAATTTTACGTAATTTTCTTTTTCCCTTTTCTTCTTTTTCTCTGGCAGCTAATGTTAATTTGACATGATTATGTAATACCTCTTGTTCTTGTGGCATTAAAACAATAAAGCATAAAAAAGACTTTGGCAGTTTAATAAGTGCTCCGAACCACTGTTTCAAAACAGCTGATTCACAAAAGATTTGAAGCTTCACGAAAAAGCGCCCATCGCTAATTTGTTTATGTCTGCGCAGTTCATTTTACTCCGGAGTGCTTTCTGTACGGGGGACAATTAAAGGCAGGTTTTGCTAAAAAGTTAAAGCTCAAGGATGAATCATTGCCAGTTTTTGTGATCCAGCTACACATCCAGAAGAAGTGAGTCTCACGTTTTATATTTTTCATGATTTGCAATTCACCTTTCCTCTTCCACAAAGAGAGGGGACGGGGTCAGCAGAGCTCATTAGCATTTAAAGCAGTGGTGGATAATAACATTAAACTTATTTAATATTTTCTCTTGGATATTAAGACAGGCACCTGTGATTATGGCCAAATTAAATATTTGTTGTATGCAGTAAAAATAAGTTACCAGTCAAATGAAATCAGCAACAACAATTGGCACAAACGTGACATTAAGGGAATATTTACATATGTTTTGACAAGATTCAGAGGTGGCATTAATGCATTTCATGGAAATATTAAACGATTTAAATGACTCAATTTATGTTTTACAAATGAATCTGAAACCACCAGTAGGTGGCAGCAAGTCAGAGTGTTTGTGACTGAATTATTAATTCAGTTCACTATTCAAAAACGTAGATTTATTCATAAATAAAACAGTTCATATATGTCAAAGACTACAGATGCGCAGCAGCTGAGCTGTGACTTTGTTTGGAACTATTTTTTTGACAAAATATAGCACAATCAGACAACAGTGTTCCTAAAATGTAAGTCACTAAATATTAACGTTTGTATAAAATCAAAAGTGTATAAAACGGTTGTATAAATTCAATTTCACTTTTGCAAACTCCCTTTATTATCATTAAAAACTTGTCTTAGTTTATTGCGATCTCACAAACGTGCATTTTAATTAATGAAGCTCTCTACACTGCATACTGAATCTATTATTTACATCATCTCTACACTTGTTTGTTATAATGAATTACAAAAACTGCGGTCTGCTTTCACGACCTGTGCTGTGAGGAGCAGGATGCACACAGATAGAGAAGCATTTCTACTAGCTGCAGTCTGCAGGTATTATGGGAAAAAGAGGTACAGTCATGTGAAAAAGTTAGGACACCCTATTGAATTCCATGGTTTTCTGTATCAGGACATAAATCAGAAAATCAGAAAATGAAAACTCAGATAAACATCATCACATGACATTTCACGCAGTGTCATTATTTTTTTTAAGAAAAACACAGCTAAAAGTGAAAGGCCATGTGTGACGAAGTTAGGGCACCCTATGAGTCAGTTGCCTGTAGATCCAATTTTGACAGCAATAATTTGAAGCATTTATTTTCTGTGTGACTTCATCAGTCTCTCACATCGTTCTGGAGAGATTTGTTGAGGTTTGTGGGCATTTGCTTATGCACAGCTCTCACCACAGCATTTGAGTCAGGATGAGCTCTGGGCTATTGCAACACCTTGACTCTTTTCTTTTCAGCCATTCTGTTGTAGATTTGCTGGTGTGCTTGGGATCATTGTCCTGTTGCATGACCCAATTTTGGCTAAACTTTAGATGTCGGACCGATGCCCTCACATCTGACTCTAGAATACTTTGGTGTACAGAGGAGTTCATGGATAACTCAATGACTGTGAGGTGCCCAGGTCCTGTGGCTACAAAACAAGCCCAAAATCATCAGCCCTCCTCCAGCATGCTTGTCTTTTGGTATGAGGTGTTTGTGCTGATATGCTCTTTAAATTTTCACCAAACTTGGTGCTGTGCAAACATCTCCACTTCGGTCTCATCTGTTCAAAGGACATTATTCTAGAAGACTTGTGTTTTGTTCAGATGCAACTTTGCAGACCTAAACTGTGCTGCAATGTTTTTTTTTTTTTTTTTTTTTTAGATGGATAGAATGGACTTTCTTCTGCCAAGTCTTCTAAATATGCCATTTTTGTCTCATATTTTTCCAATGGTATTGTCATGAACTTTATGATTTAACATGTTAACTGAGGCCTGTAGAGTCTGAGGTGTAGTTCTTGGGTCGTCTGCCATTTCTCTGAGCTTTACATGGTCTGATCTTGGGGTGAATTTTCTGGGACGTCCACTCCTGGAAGGAGAGGTGTCTGTTTTAAATGTCTTCCACTTGTGAATAAACTTCAAATTGTTTGGAAATGGCCGTATTACTCTTCTCAGATTGATGGCAGCAACAATTGCTTCTCTAAGATGATTGTGTTAACACACACCTGAAGGCTCCAGACCAGCAAACTGCCAAAGCTTATGCTTTTAATTCATGCGCTCAGACTTGCTGATGATCAGTTAATCAAAGGTATTTGATTAGCAGTGACTGTCATTTACCCTCTTAATTCCAATATTAACAGTAAGGGTGCCCTAACTTTGTCACACATGGCTTTTCTATTTTGGCTTTATTAAGATTTTTGGCATTTTGTCATACATAATGACAAGGAGCAATTTGTCATGTGTTGTTCATCTGAGGTTTTGTTTAAAAAAAAATTTAAGACCAGCGAAGGACCTAAATGTGGAAAACCATGGAATTCAATAGCGTGTCCTAACTTTTTCACATGACTGTATTGCATAGCAAAACACAAACAAATATTCTGCTACGTTTTTAGTCTACATTGCACTATACGTTTATGTGCAGAACTGGGATCGCTTTCATTGTCTTTTGAATGGATAAAATAGAGAAGTGACTTTAATTTCTAAATAAACCTAACCAGTTGGAACTGAAACGCCGTCCCCCCCTCAAAGTTCATTCCCCACACTCTGTCCCCCTGTGTCCCCCACAAAGCTGTTTTTGACAAGGTAAATAGGTGTTTTTTTACACAATAGTTGAGAAGTTTTAACCAAAGTATGTTGCAGACATTGCAACGTGGAAAAAGGGCATCCGACATCCTCTTTAAACTTTAAGTTTTGTCAGTTTTCTTACTGTGCAACTTCACATAGCCAATATGATTCCCGGATTACACCATTTTGTTTCTGTGAAGACTTCACCCGAGAGACTTTTCACTAGTTCTTGAAATTCAGCCTACTGGAGTTTTGTAGGCCATTGACAAATCGCTCACGACCCCACAAAAACACAAAAATGCAATTCATGAGACTCAGCAAAATGATATTATTGAAATAAAACTGTATGACACCTTCCAGCTGAAACAAATATATACGTAACAGCAGAATCCATATCCACTGAGATTGTGTGCTTGGCCACAGCCAATTAGTTGTCTCTCCTGAGACACGCCCACTATGGGAAGAACCAACTTTAGCATCCCAGAGGGATTTCTGAGTTCTGCTAAAACTGCATTTTGACTCTGGTATGAATTGTCATGTTGCTGAATCAGGATTTAAACATCACCCTACTAGTCACTAGACCCATCTCAGTGCTATGTTAGCAAAACATAACAGTTGCGAAAAATAAGTAAATTGCGTTCAATAATAATTTAGTGTCTGAGACTGGCATGCTATCTCCATTGTTTACTGCATTAGTGAGCTGATGAAATATTACAATCTACTTCACAGTTTATGTACTTATAATGCTGAGTGATGGTTTAGTGAAACATGGATGGCCATTACAGCAGACACTGACAAATAAATTGCAAGGCTCCTTTGTATTCATTTCATTTACATAGCTGAAACACTTTGTGTGGTTGACTTGCGTCGTACAATAGAAGATCTGAGTCAGCAAAGCGTAGCCGTAGAGTGATTTTGTTTGTTCAGGATGCTCTCAGCACTTACCTGTAAACATTCAATTAAGAAACCCTATTTAATAATGTACGCAGGCACATGTACACTGTCCAAATCAGTTCAAATTGATTTGTTCTCGTTCATGGCCTTGGAAATCTAGGCCTTTATTGAGTAGATGAAAAATATGTTTAAGTGTATTTGAAAGGGCAAACTTTATTAATAACATACACGCCGTTGGCCGCAAGCCACCTGTTAAGTTTGTATTCGTGAAAGAACAATCCATCAGTGCCCTACTATATTTTTTCTGCGCCGTGGCTTGGCTGCCTGAGAACCGACTATAAGAAGGAAATTCATCTTATCGCTGACTTCATTTAAACGCTTTTCTTTAATAAAAATAAGAGCTGGTATTACAGGGTGTTTCACCAAATTGAAAATACCATCATCTTTTATTCATCCTCATGTCCTTCCAAACCTGCAGGCCCTTATTTCTTGGTTTCAAAATAAGACTTTTGTTTTCTTTTCTGTGTAATTGCAATGAATAGGAAATTCAATTCAAAAACTAGACAAGTTGATTTGTTCACAAAACAGATTGATTGTTTCTTAAGTACTTAGTAATACCTAATTGTGAATCAGCAGACATTTCCACTGATTCTCTTATATATACATATATATATATGTATGTATATATATATATGTATGTATGTATATATATATATTTATGTATATACACACTCTCAGAAAGGGAAAAAAAATATGCAAAAATTTAGGGGCACAACAGCTTTTTTAAGATTTTAAGATCAGTCAACTCAAAAAAAGTTTATTGAACTCTAAATGTTAAGTTGTACTAATGACAACTTACATATTTGAGTTGATTCAACTTAAAATTTTAAGGATGCTGGGTTACTTACTCAGCTTTTAGGTTTAACGAACATAAATATCTAAGTTGTCACTTAGTACAACTTATCATTTCAAGTTGACTTAACTTATCTGAGTCGACTGAATTTAAAATTTTAAGGCAGTGGGATAACATATTATTTTAAGCTGACGCAACACATTGTTTTTTGTTTTTTACAGTGTAGTAATATGTACTCTTGGAGTACTATTCTAAACCCTTTATTGTACACTTATGTTAGTATTATGAACCCTGTGTTTGTATTGAATGTTTATTCTTGTTATATATAACATTTTCTTTTGTCCATGACAACCTTATAAATCAATCCACTCATCCGGGTAACTGAAACCAACACTACTTTTCATTTTAAAAGGTTAATTTAACCAAAAATGAAAAATAGTTTCCAACTAGGGCTGGGCGATATGGCAAAATGATCACAACAATTTTTTTTTTCATATCAGTTGATACACTGTTAAACACAATTTGTTGAGTCAACTTAGAATAATTTGTTACCTGGCTGCCTTAAAATTTTAGGTTCAGTCAACTCAAAAAAAAGTTTATTCAACTTGAAATGTTAAATTATGCGTGACAACTTAGATATTTGAGTTGATTCCACTTAAACTTTTAAGACAGCTGGGTTACTTACCCATCTGTTAAGTTTAACAAACACAAATATCTAAGTTTTACTTAGTACAACTTAACATTTCAAGTTGACTAAGCTTATTTGAGTTGACTGAACTTAAAATGTTAAGGCAGCAGGGTAACAAATTATTTTAAGTTGACTGAACAAATTGTGTTTTCAGTTTTTTACAGTGTATCGATAATTATCACAAATTTTATTTCTTACAAGTTTAAAGGCAGATTTTTTTGCTGCAATGTGAAAGTTATAAAAACCAGACATTTAAATGTTGCTTTAAAACATTCTTTATAGTCAGAACATGACAAACACCTCATGTTTTTTGAATTCATCACACTTTTTCCAGTCATTTTTCCTTAACAAAATAAATATCTTAATAGAAAAAGAAAACTTAGTTCTGCATATTTTAATGAGTAATATTGTTTCAAATCAAGAAACAGGTTTCTTACCTGATACACGAGTTTCACAATTTGAGCTGAATTACTGAAATAAATGAACTTTTACACGACATTCTAATTTATTGAGATGCACCTTTAAGTTCGCATCGTGTCACTGTTTGAACATTGATCGCTTGAACCAGCGCTCTTTTGTTCCACCTTTGCTGCATACAGTTAACATTATATCGAACATTTATCGAACTCGTTATTGTTTATCGAGGAAATTCATATCATAATTAGCGTTTTTGATTTATCGCCCAGCCCTATTTCCAACATTTGTTGAAGTAACTTTAGTTGAACTATTACAGAAGGTTTGAAATGATCAACTAGAGCAACATTAGTTGAGCCACTACATTAAATTGAACAAAACATGGCTTAACCTTAAGCCCGTACCTTCCATCAGTGCATTATTTAGAACTTGTTCTGTTCCACAAAAGAGAGCCATAGATTTTTAATGCCTCTCCCCAAAGATAGATGCCGTCTTGTATTATCACTCTCTGAGTTTTTTTGGCTCACCTCTTTCCTCTCCTCCCTCTTTTCCTCTATTACCACCCCTTCTTGCATCTAATGACACATGCTCTTATGGTTTTGCTCCTTCTTCATCCCTCTCTCTTCTCGTCTGTGGGTAATTAGCAGTGATCTGCTTGATGAGATTAAAGCAAGGGATTAATCAGAGCACTAATTGATAGACATGGCCGCAGAGAGTTCCAATCCCCTACAGCTCTCACTCTCTCTGGTGTCTCGGCTCACTCTCTCTGTGTGCCGACTTACTGAAATCGCAGAGAGATGCTCATACACAATTTTGGTACATGAAGAATAGATAAAAACAGAACATGTTCAGCATTAGTATGCGACACGTAACAGAGAAGCAGAGAGAGAGGGTTGCTGCGAGCTGGAGTTGTACTGATTGAAACAAATGGAAGAGCACTGATAAACTGTCAGTATGTATCTGTCTTCAAAATGGGCAAGAGGTTAATAAATGAGATCAAAAATAAAAGCTGCGGCATGTGCTAATGCACATGCTGTAGAGGTTTTAGAGTCCAAACTCCCTTGTTTTTCCCTTCATTCTGTCACAAAAATTTCCATGTGCTATAAATTCTGTATAAGGGCTGTTAATTTAAAACAATTCCACAAACAATTGTCATGCACCAACTTAAAAAAAGTTGAGGTGTTTTAGCATTACAAAATGATTTTAAAAAGTGGCGCTCATGGCGAAAGATGCTTTAAAGGAGTCATCGGATGCCCATTTTCCAGAAGTTGATATGATTCTTTAGGGTCTTAATGAAAAGTCTCTAATATACTTTGGTTAAAAATTCTCAATGGTTGTATAAAACAACACCCTTTTTACCTTGCCAAAATCAGCTCTGCTAAAATCATCCTGTTCTGGTCAAGGCTCCTTTAAATGTTAATGAGCTCTGCTCGCCCCGCCCCTTTCTTCTCTCTGTGGAGTGACGAGCCTGTTTACTTTAGCCTGTTTGCTCCAGCATCGAAACAGTGGAGGTCGGACTGTGACAGCTGATCTGAGGTAAGAGGCTCATGTCAATCAACTATTGTGGGAGCGGCCTCTGTCGGTGTGACGCCACACCGACAGGGATCTGACAATGGCTCGATTTGAAAAAGGGGATATTATGTTTACAGATTATTAAAAACCACTGCATGGATTTTTATCATTATAGGGTGGTTGCGTACACACACTACCAACACACATTAATGTTCAAACAACATGAAAAAGTGAACTTTGCATCTGATGACCCCTTTAAAAAACAGCAAGTTGTCTGTCTAACACATATTAACACAGACTAACAATTAAAAAAATATTGTAGATGGAATCCTGAGTCCTGAGTGGACAGTTCCTAAGTAGTGGTGTAACTATAAATCGATTCGTGGATTTTCCGAATGCATCGCGATTCTCTCTATAAAGTTAAACTGATTGATAGTTCTAATAGAAAAAAGCATTAAAATATCTTAAGAGAATTAACTTTTATGACATTTTTAATCTCATTAGCCAAATGTAATTTTATACATTTTCATGGTCTTTAGCTTTAATCCACTCCCAGGGATTCGTCATTAGTGGTGGAATTTATGTTTTAATTATGCCATATGCCCTTTGAGTACACTGACCTTTCATTGGGTCGTGGGAAAGAACTTCATGGCTCATTTAAATACGTGTGAAAAATCTAAGAAACTTTCTTTCAGATGAGTGTTGTCATCGCTGGACGGAGTGCTTCATTATTAATGCTTCTGAAGGCAAATGTGTAGGAGGAGCAGTCATCCAAAGTTATGTTAAGTCAATGTTAATTTAATGGTAATGCATGGAAATCCAGAAGTTCAAGCGATAATCACGCTGCCATTTTAAAATGGCCTGATTTTATGGCTTAATCAGAAATCCCATATGCGATACATCAGGTAAATTCAATTGTCACTTGATGGCATAAAGCAATGCTCGCTCACGCCCAGAAAATATTCTGACAAGCAGCTGAAAGAAACACGGAAGTATGAGGGAGAAGAAAAGAGACATGAACCTATTACGGACAGGACAGAGACTGAGAGCATTGCATTTTTCATTTTTTTTTCTTCCAAAAATGTGATTGTTTATTCTCTAAAGCACATCCAATATTTGAGATGAATGAAAAGAGAAATCAGTTACACTGAATGGTGGAGCAGGCATGATTGTAAGCTTCTCTGCAATGCAGGTTTAGACCCTTATCCAGGGACAGAACGTACGAGACAGACTTTCTTCAGCACGACAAGACAAAAAGAACTCTGCTGCATTTCTCATAGCCAGAATAAACGTAAACCTAAGGGAAAAATAATACAAAAGACAAACATATAAAAAGAGAATTTAAAAATCCTACAGGATGTAGACAAACACACACTCACATTCACATTCTCACACAATTAAAACCAAACGGACCCAGACACAATCGTTTAGCCCAACTTGGAGCATGAAGAGCAGCAAATGATTCAAATAATACTTCAAAAAAATAAGTATTTTACAGCATTTTAAACATTTTTGAATCTTTTTTTTGTTTGTTTTTTATTTTATTTTTTTTTTCAGATTATATTTATTCCGTATGGTGTATATTCTTTGCCAACTACTTTTCACATTCTGACCACAGAGGAACAAGTGCGCGAGATTTGAGACATTGTTTTGAAAGAAGTCATGCACGTATAATATTTTAATCAACTTATAAAGTTAGAAAAGGGGAATGTTCAAGACAAAAAAAAAGGAGGTTTCTTCTGATGCAATCCTTTTAGAGTCGGGTTTCTTCAGCCATCACTTTTAGTCTCGCTGTCTGGCAACTTGTCATGCCTAAATTACCTTTACAATTCGGAAACGCAACACAAAATCGTACAAGGCAGGCAAGAGTATGAGCTAAAAGGCATTCTCCAGTAATATTTTTTCTTCTTTTAAAATAAAGACCTTGATTTTTTACACAACCATTACACAACATGACATTATATGGTCGTGGTCGGTCAAGTTTTAAAAACCAAACGAAACATAAAAAAAACAAAAAAAAAAACAAACAAAAAAAATTATGATTCTTCAAATTGGATCAGTGTACTTCATACGCTCCAATTTCTCAAGGGAGAATGAGATTTCTGAAGGGAAAATGAGTTCTGTGTTTATCAACAAAAGTCTTGACAAAACATTCTCTGTTTCCTTTGTTTGTTTTTCACATAGTAGTCAAAGAGGTGTTCTGCATCGTTGATGCAGGGATGAAAGCAAAGCAAAAGGTAGTCGAGAGGAGCGGACAGAAACGGGGGAGTGTGTGCCCAACAGAAGAAACTTTTCAAAATGGCAACCGACCCTGAGATTGCAGGAGTCCGATACAAAACACACCACAAAAGGCACTTTATCAACAACAGTGCTTCTGTTCTACTGAAATTCAAGTTGAGAGAAAAAGTGTGTGTGGAACTCTCTCTAGTGATAAAGCGAACGGAAAAACGAGCGCACGCACGCCCGCCCGCCTCTTGGATTCCCGCACGCCGAGAGTTCGCCGTCCCCGTCGCAACTCGATTCCATCTTGAGCCTCTAGGCGGTCCGAGAGGAATGACAAAACAACACTGAAGAAACCACAACGCGAAATATTGTAAAAAGCCGTAAAATACTTGTGGATTGCAGCAAAGGTCCAGAGCAGGCTGCAGGGCAATATATCCTCCCGTCTCGATGCCTCCGTAGCGTGCAGAGGAACTTTTGTTGAGAGATAATCGGCCCACGTCGGAGGCTTGGCATACGGCTTCTCCATAAAACATCCCAGAAGCCAATTGTCCCTCCTGGCCCTCTCCGTTCCCCTCCGTCTTCCTCTGGTTCCCACCTTCAGTCCTCTCCCCCTCCTCCGTAGAGGTCTGCCAGCTTTTTGAAGCGAGGACCCCAGTCGTTGAGGTAGTCGTAGTCCTGTTCTCCGGAGCTGGAGGAGTCCAGGGAGCTAACGGAGCCCGCTGTGGAGCCGCTGCCCTCGTAGTCAAACACCAGCAGGGAGTCGTAGGGAGGAGCGGTGGGGTCATTATCTGCCGCGCGCAGACCCTAATATGAGAGAGAGAGAGAAACAGAGAGAGAGAACATGAGACGAGGCTGCTGGAACGCTCTGAAAGCCCCTGCTTTACTAAACTGCCTGAAGGGGTCACATCAGGAGGAATCAAATTTTCCTTGATCGTTTGAGATGAAAGACATTGATGCACTATGAAAACACACTGCTCAGTGGAAAAGACTATTTTTTGAAACTAAGCTGCAAAAATGACTCATTTTGTGTTCTTGCTCACATCAGGCAGATCAGATGAACACACGAACACCCATGTTAGGAAATGAGAATATATTTCATTGCTTTCGCTCGCAATTATATCACTAGGTAATTATACTGTTTATAAACTGCTGGCATCAGGGAGATGCTGTTAATATGTGGGCATTGAAATCGCTTTTGAACGCACCCTCGCTTTTCACTTTTTTTGATATTCGTGATCACACATACTCTGTGTTTACACATTTTACAAGATTAAATGTTTGTCCCTTATTCGTTTTTCCCTGCCTTTCCAAATATGGATTCACTATTCAGGCACATCTCTAATCCACATTTATTTGTCAATGACTGATCGGAAATTTTATTTGTCCAGTTCAGTATCGTTAACTATAACTGAAACTTTCAACATTTGTTTTTCTTTTTTGTAACTAAAGTTGAAATATAATATATTCAAATATAAATACTAAATGAAAAACCTAATAATTTTAAATGTTGCCTTAGGATCTAAATGAAATGAGTTTGAGTACTAAATTACTAAAACTAAAACCAAAACAAAAATACTTTTATTTAAATAGAAATATTTAAAAAAGTGCATCACACAACAAAATTACAAAACAAGCTAAAATGAAAATAAAAAATATTACAGATTCATAGAATTAACAAATACTATAAATTATGCTGTTCATGCTTATATGTAGCCCTATCACTGATATGTAGATATCATCACTGTTTTATTATTAAAAAGTTTTTTTTTTCTTTTACTTTTGACAATTGTGATTTAACATAGAGTTGAAGTCAAAAGTTTACACCCTCCTTTCAGAATCTGCAAAATATTAATTATTTCATACAAAATGTATTTTATTGTTTATTTACTACTGACCTGAAAAAAAATATTTTACGTAAAAGATGTTTACATATAGTCCGCAATAGAAAATAATAACTTAATTTATAAAAATGATATAAAAAGTTCGAAAGTTTACATACGCTCGATTCTTGGGGTGAAAACTTTTGAACAGAATGAAGATCTGAACATTTTTCTTATTTTGCCTAAATATCATATTTTTTCATTTAGTACTACCTTTCAGAGGCTACAGAAGATATTTGCGTGCTTTCTAGAAGACTAAATAAGTATGCATGTTTTTCATTCTGGATCATCAGTGAGTGTTTGAACATTCTGTAATAGTTGCATATGAGTCCCTCAGTTGTCCTCAGTGTGAAAAGATGGATCTTAAAATCATACAGTTGTTGGAAAGGGTTTAAATACACAAAAATGCTGGAAAACCAAAGAATTTGTGGGACCTGAAGGATTTTTCTGAAGAACAGCAGCAGTTTAATTGTTCAGGACAAACAAGGGACTCATGAACAACTATCACTAAACAAAAAAAAAAAAAAAACAGCTGTGGATCATTCAGGTAACAACACAGTAAGAATCATATATTCTATGTACGTATGTAAACTTTTGAACAGGATCATTTCTAAATAATCCAACTATTATTTTATCTTTTGGACTATATGTAAACATCTTTTATGTGAAATATCTTATTCAGGTCAGCACTAAATAAACAATAACAATAATTAACATTTTGCAGATTCTGAAAGGGATGTGTAAACTTCTGATCCCGACTGTACAAAATTCTGAAATACCTCGCACCCTCATCCTTGAAAGAATTTGTTTAGTCACAGCTGTTAATAACTGGAATAATTTTTTAAAAATAATGGTTAAAGATGAGTCAGGTTTGTGATGACTGAATATTCTTGTGTTTTGAAATGGTTAAATAACTTTGGATGTCTTAATTTTTAGGGTGATGTTTTGTAGTATTTATAGGGGGAAATTTTATAGTACTTTGGATTGTAGATTCTATGTGAGTGATTATATTATACTTATTTTTTTTATTGTATATGCTATTTTATTGATGTTTTTGTTATGCAGATGTTTTGGTACTCTCCTGCCTAGAGACAGCAGATGCAATTTAGCTTTGTAGCTAATTCTGGGGCAGTGTTTGACTGTCCATTGTCCCTGCTATCTAAATAAAGAATTTAAATAAATAAATGTCACTTTTCAACACTGAACTACACATATTCTTATAATACATAATACATTTTCTTCTCTGAGTTCCACTTGTAATCTAATTTATTTTTCTGCAGAAGTGATTCAGAACTTCTTTCTTTCTTTACTTCCCTGCTCCAAGGATGTTTCTTTAAGGCACAGAAGCAACAAACAGACTACTTCATTCTAAAGGTCAGATGGAAGATTCAAAAAATTAATGAAAAACAATTTCTGAAGGATTTCTATCAAAATAAACTATGATTATACGTGGACATCAGGAAAGAAAATTATGCCCTCTTTAAGTATGGCTTTTCAATCTATTTGCAAATTA
Organism: Labeo rohita; assembly: GCF_022985175.1. Taxonomy (NCBI): domain Eukaryota; kingdom Metazoa; phylum Chordata; class Actinopteri; order Cypriniformes; family Cyprinidae; genus Labeo; species Labeo rohita. Next base: position 2,670,795 of record NC_066879.1, read on the forward strand.
ACTGTATTTCCTTTCTATGCCTCCCTGGAGGCATCGGTTGAACCTGAAGGCCTAACTAGATTATCTTCATGATAAGAAACAGAGATAGCATACGTCAATGATGAACTCCCCGATGTCCCCTGGGTGTGGTACCGTGGGCCGGACAGGGTACTGAGATTCCAGGATAACGGGTCTCTCGTCCACTCGCCGCACACCTGCAGGCTTGCTCATTATGTGATCTAGAGACTCGGGCTGCTGCAGCTGACTCAGGTCATAGTCCTGCAACAGAAATAAAAATTTAGCAGGGCACGTCTGAAACAAGGTCAGAAATGCTCTTGCAACTGACAAAGAAGCAGCAAACTACTGAAAATTTTTAAAACAGCCTTGCCTCGACAATCGATAACAGCATGATGTGTGTGACACTGACCTGATCTTCCTCTCCTCCTCCTTCTTCATCATACTTCAGGATATTATCTCTGACGTCATCCTCAGGGTCGATCAATAAGGGTTTCGTCTGACGCTCCTTCTCCCTTCGCTTCACCCACACTACAAAGAACAGAACCATACCTGAAAAACAAACATGAAGGGCCGTTATGTGGCTATTTTCTAATTTTGAGGAGGCACCAGTGGCGGTCCAGACTTATTTGGTGCCCTAGGCAAGAAAAGACATGATCTAAGAAAACAAAACACTTTTGGTGCACTTATATATAGAAATACTAAGTTAAGATGTGTAGGTCCACTGGTACAGTATACTGTTCAAAAGTTTGGGGTTGGTACGATTTTGGAAAAAGTCTCTGATTTTTACTAAGGCTGCATTAAGTTGTTTAGAAATACAGTGAAACAACAGTAATACTGTATATAATGTAAGGGATAATCAACGGTTTGCTGTGCATTAAAAGGTTTTAAATGCACGACGAGGGGACAAAGAACCACCCGACACAAAGCGGATGTGTGATGGTTTGTGTGCATCAATTAAAGTAGTGCATTAATATAGAACGGTGATTAAACTGACTTGGAACTACCTGTGCATTAAATGGTTTTACTCCATACCTGCCAGCCAATCAGAATCCAGTATTCAGACAGACCATGGAATAATACAATTTAAAACCTTTGTTTTAATTATTTTGTAAAAATATAATTTATTCTTGTGATGGCAAACCTGAATCTGTACTGCTTGATTTTTTTAAATTTTTTGGCTATATTTTTTGATAAATAGAGTTCAAAAAACATGATTTCTTTGAAATAGAAATAATTTGTAAGATTATAAATGTCTTTACTGTCACTTTTAATGCATCCTTGCTGAATAAAAGTATTAAGTTTAATTTTTTTTTCAAAAATCTTACTGACCCTAGATATCTGAATGGTATATAATATAATATAATATTTTCTTTTTTTCTAGGTTGCATTTAAATATTGAAATTGCACATGCATTGATTGGGAATAACTCTTCTGTACATACACTGCCATTCAAAAATATGGAATCCATAAGATTTTTTAATGTTTTTTTTTAAAGAATTCTCTTATGCTCATCAAAGTTCCATTTATTTGATCAAAAATGCAGAAAGCAATTTAAAATAACAGTTTTCTATTTTAATATACTGTGATACTTTTTCAAGATTGTTCAATGAATATAAAGTGAAACAGCATTTATTCAAAATAGAAATCCTTTCTAACAATATAAGTCTTTACTATCGCTTTTTTTTTATCAATTTAACACATCCTTACCAAATAAAAGTATTAATTTATTTCAAACAAAGAAAGAAAAACAGATTTACTGACCCCAAACTTTGAATAGTAGTGTATATTGTTACAAAATATATATTTTATTCATCAAAGAATTCTAAAAAAAAAAAAAAAAAAACATTAAGTAGCAACTGTTTCCAACACTGTTAATAAATCAGCATATTAGAATGATTTCTGAAGAATCATGTGACACTGAAGACTGGAGTAATGATGCTGAAAATTCAGCTTTCATCACAGGAATAAATTCTACTTTAAAGTATATTAACATAGAAAACCACTATTTTAAAATTGCAATAATATTTTACAAAATTACTGTTTTATTCTGTATTTTTAACCAAATAAACGCAGCTTTGATTAGCAGAGAAGTCTTCTTTAAAAAATAGATCCCAAACTTTTAAACAGCAGTGTATTTCTAACAAGACTTTGTTAAGAGTTTCATAAAACTGAGAAAATGTAGACTGACAGTTCAATGAAAATGAATAATCAAAAATTAAATGAAAGGTTGAAAGGTTATTAATCACAATTTACTCATGTTGTGAAAATGTGGTTTTGTTGCATTCTCTGATTGATCATCTATTCATTTATAAATCAAACCATCAGTCCATCCCCTGTGATCCATCTATCACTTACTGAGCAGTATAATGATACAGATGAGGATGGTGATGATGGCTCCAGTTCCCAGCCCAGCCACAGTCACTGCCCCGATCACAGTACAGTCTCCGTTTTCATCACAGGGACACACCTTCACCTTCAAAACCGAGGTGTTGGACAGGGGAGGATTTCCTGAGTCGGAAACTAAAATGGGAACTCTGTACATGCCTGCCTCCAGGTACGGGATCCGCAGTTTCAGCTGGGCATAATTACCTAGACAGATATGGAAAATGAAATCCAAAATTAATATTTGGCTTTTATACTGTCAGTGTATTAAAGGAATAGTTCACCCAAAAATGAAAATTCTGACAGTAATTACTCACTCTCATTTCGTTTAAAACCTGTAAGCTCTCGGATTTCATCATAAATATCTTAATTTGTGTCCTGAAGATGAATGAAGGTCTTACAGGTTTGGAACGACACGAGGGTGAGTAATTAACGACAGAATTTTCATTTTTGGGTGAACGATCCCTTCAAGAATATTATCTGGAAAATATATCTACATATTAACAGTATATTTTTTTTCTACCCACTATTAATGTTAGATGTATTAACCTGAAGGGAAACATTTTAACTGACAGCAAACGCATGAACTGAAGTTACAAATGGCCTGTTGAAGTGGCAAAAGCCTTGAATATTTTCAATTTGTAATATGTAAAATGCACGTCTTACCATTGAGGCGTGAAATGGTCCAGTTACGGCGTGCAGAAGAGGGGTAAGAGGGCAGCTCGAAGACATATGGGCCGGCGTTGGGCTCTGAATCTAAATCCGAAGCTGTGATATTGACTGGATAGCCGTGTCGTGACCTCTCGCAGACCAGAGCCTCTTGAGGAACTAAGACAGGCACGTTGTCATTCACATCTATCAAATAAATCTGGAGAGTACCCGTTCCTGTGGCAGGAGGGGAACCTATGAGACAGAAAGCAGATAACGATAGTCAGGGGTAATGGTCGTAAAGTTTATGTATTTGTCCTGAAAACTCTCAGTTGTGTCAGATATAAGAACTGATAACTGCACATAAATATTTCACACAGCTGTTTTCTCTTTAATAGAGCTGGGCTCTCTCAGAGGACAGATATGTGTAATAACTTTGCCTGAAGAAACAGACACATCTGCTCCCTAAGGCTGTGTGTGAATCAAAGACAAAAACACAGCGTACAAAGGCCAGATATATACCTACTCGCTCTCAAAACACAATCTGCCATCGCAGACGAGGGGCATTTGTGAAAAACATGGCACGGTATGATTCCCAAAGCTCTGACTGAGTAACAGGCTAGATATTATAAAGATTGATTCTGTCAAATTCTGTTATTAGAAGGTCCGTTACGAGTCTAAAATGCAACCCGTCAACCCTGGACATCTGTATCAACTGCTAGACAAAACGCCAGTCCCTAAAGACATATTGATTTGAAGGCCAAAATGCCTTTGTTCAGAAAGGACGCCTGACAAGGCCTGCCACAACGGACACCTTTGAAAACTTCTGGGAAAAACACACCAAGACAGGCAGATAGATTGGTCAATTTCCTAATCATACCAACCTCCCCTGAAGTTTTCTGAGCTTGTGAAGCAATACAATATGTTAAGCAACTTCAGTTTCTTTGTGACTAAAAACAAACATGTGACATAAACACTACATCTTTTTGATGATCAAATATATAATCATATGTAGCACTGGAAGAAATCATTCATTCTAGTGAATTGGTTTATTCTAAACTGCCTTCTATTTTTATATTCAGCATTTGAAAATCTGAGTCATTTTAATTAATTGTTTGTCATAAATGTTCACCCTCATTTGTAGCTTTTGAAAGTCTGATTCATTTTAGTGATCTAGCGATCTCTCTCTCAATTGTAAACTTGGAAAATATATTTCATTCTAGTGAACCGGTTCATTTAGACCATCCAAATTGCAATGTTGGAAAGTCGGATTCATAACAATGAACTGGTTTGTCCCAAATAGTTCTCTTTTTATATGTAGAACTTTATAGTCTGATTTATTTAATCTATAGCATTGGAAAGTCTGAGTCATCTTAGTGAATTGGTTTGCCCTAAATGATTCTCCCTCAGACGTATCGTTTGATTCATTCTAGTAAATCAGTTCATTCCAGTAATTCAAAACCCTAATTTTTGTACCAAAAAAAAAAAAAAAAAAAAGAAGATTAAATTATTAGTTTTAAAGAAGTCTCTTCTGCTCACCAAGCCTGCACTTATTTGATTTAAAGTATAGCAAAAACAGTAAAAATCTTAAATATTTTTACTATTTAAAATAATATATTTTAAAATGTAATTTATTCCTGTGATTTCAAAGCTGAATTTTTAGCATTATTTCTCCAGGCACATGATTCTTCAGAAATCATTCTAATATTCAGATTTTCTGCTTAAAAACATTTATTATTATTATGTTGAAAACAGCTGAGTTTTTTTTTCTTTTTTAGGTTTCTTTGATGAATATAAAGTTCATAAAAACAGCATTTATCTGAAATAAAAATCTTTTGTAACATTATAAATGTCTTTTTAATTTTATTTTCTATAATTTATTTCGCAAAAAAAAAAAAAAAAAAAAAAAAAAAAAAATATATATATATATATATATATATATATATATATATAAAAAATAATAAATAAAAATACTGACTCCACGCTTTTAAATGGTATAGTGTATAATGTTACAAAAAGTTTTTATTTCAGATAAATGCTGATCTCTGGATCTTTTTATTCATCAGAGAATCCTAAAAAAAAAGCACTCAACTGTTTTAAATATTGATAATAGTAATAATAAAAAATGTTTCTCTAGAATAATTTCTGAAGGATCATGTGACACTGAAGACTGGAGTAATGATGCAGAAAAATGAGCTTTGATCGCAGGAATAAATTACATTTTAAAATGTATTCAAACAGGAAGAAGATATTATAACTAGTAAAACTATTTCAGTATTACTTTTACTGTATTTTGGATCAAATAAATGCAGACTTGGTGTGCAGAAGAGACTTCTTTAAAAATACATTAAAAATCTGTTCATCTGTGTTGTACATTGTTTTTTTTAGCTGGTATTATGGCTTACAGATTCAAAACAGTAGCTTGACGTCTGTACTATTTCAAAATATGATTAGCTTGTTGTTTTGTAAATTAGTTTGCTCAACACTGTTGAGACCACGAGCAAAACTAATATAAGTCAAAACAGTAAGACCTAGACTACATTCATTCCTATTCATTCCAACTCCCTCTGAGGTTTTCTGATGGTTCTGACGGTGTGAAGCAACATAATCTCTCTATTTAAGAAAGTGTAAAAATGGACAAGCAAATCAACTGCGATTGGAAAGCAGCTTTGTTGGAACACCTTCTTGGTTGAACAGAGCATGAGAATGAAATCCAATCAGAGTTGAAAAACGCCCCAGTGCTGATAGGTTATGAATCGATAGGCTGTGAACAGCTTTCTGGCTCTGTGGGACAAATTAAGTTCAAGCTAACCAACGTCTCTCCAAACCGACCTACCCGATCGTTCAAATCCATTTTTTCATACACAGCACCTTCAATGCATCGACACCCACCTAAAGTTTGGATTTCGTTCAAACTTTCCAACTCCAAGTCTTACCGTTGTCCACAGCCAAAAAGGTTGCTTCGTACACGTTCTTCTTCATATACGGCGATTCACGGTCCAGCACCGCTGTGGTGGTAATCCTTCCATTGGTCCTGTTGATTTTCAGCCAGTTGGCTGGATCTGACAGTTTGGAGTACCTGAAGGCCAAAAGCATTTGTTCATCAGATTACTCAGGATAAAAATCCATAAGCATCCGCAAGATGCGGCCATAGAGCTCAACGTTCAATCATAATTTATGCTCTAACAGTATGGCTGAGGGTAATAATGTAGAACTTTGAGATCATCAATCCATTTAAATGCCGTTAAAATCATATTTAGCCTGTTATGAGGATATAGCATGTGGATTATTAAGACGTGTCCCTCATTCAGTCACAGCACGGGCTCTGTTCTGATCAATGGATCTGCACAGGGAAATGCAGAAACATTTACACTCAATCAAATCACAGATGTGACACATAATCTTTCTTCTACATATTACTGGGTAATGCATCAGGCTCCCGTGCTATTAATCCAAAACAGTGAAGTTAAAAACAGTTACAGCCTATTTATCTGCCAGGCCAGGTCTCAAAGTTGCTAAGAATGCTGCTATTGCTATTTAATTAATATCGCAAACGATTTCAGTATTGCTAATAATCAAGTGCTGCAAAACAATATTTTCTTTCTTAGCATTTTTGTCGTTTTATAGTATAAATATCTAAATATTCTTGAACCAGGATGCATTTACTTGAGAAGTAAAATGACTTAAGATATTATTATGTCTCGTATCTGCCAATGGGGTAAGAAAAATAATCTTAATTTAACATTTTTCTTGCCCCATTGACAGATAATTTAGCTTGTTTTAAGCAAAAGCTAACAAAATTTGGATGTTTTTTTTCAGAAAACAAGACATGATTCAAAACAAGTCATTTTACTTGTCAAGTAAACACATCCTGATTTAAGATTGTTTAGAAATTTATACTAGAAAACAAGACAAAAATACCAAGGAAAAAAAAAAATTGCAGTGAGCCCACGCCGAATCTGTGTTTGTTTGTTTGTCAGGGTCTTTTGTTTGCTAAGCACTTCCCTGTGACTTATTTGAGCCTGCAACATTGATAGATTCGGAGAGCGAGAGCGCCACAGTGTGGACTGTATTGATTGGACCGTTCCTTGCACACAGTGATCTATGGAGCGAGTCTAGTGAAGGTCCCCCGAGTGCGTGAGTGAACGTGCAGGGAGGCAAACTTTGGATCGATACTTCAAGCTGGCATCTTGCCCGCACACTTCTGAGTCATGAAAAAAAAAAGAAATCAAGGGAGATCAAGCGTGAACGACTGATAGAGAGAGAGAGGGAGGGAGAGACACAATAGAAGCAGCAGTGTGGGGAATGGTTTGGCTCATTACTCGGTGACCTTTCACCCCGTTGCCTGGCAACCCAGGCACAACCAAGGGACTAGAACAGGAGAGAGTCAATTAAAAGCATTTAGCTGCTCCCAGGGGTGCTAATGGTGCGAGCGATACGTGCTACATCACTTGACATACAGCACGATATGGAAATTGCATGTACTTCTGACGTTCGCTTACAAAGTCATTGGCTGACCCGCAACCGAGAGTGATGGATTTGTTTTAAGCCCGGTTTCTATAAAAATGGCTCTTAAACTCAGCAGTCAAATAAAGTCCTCATGGATTTATGGGAATTTAAAACTCAGGCATATTCAGCAGAAAATTGAAGCGAACGGAGTCGGTGGAATGTACTAGACTTTTATGTGGCGGACATCAGGTTGATTTGCTATTCATGCGTGTCACTCAGCTAATGAGCACTTTATGTAAATGATCAATAGCAATTACTGAGTCAATCGATCATTCAATGAGACTCTTTAACTTTTTAAACGCATTTAAGTAACTGTGTCGTTGATATGAGACATATAAATTAAAAACGTTAGGATGAAAATAAGCTTTCCGGCAATGCGGTGTATAATTGTGCACTTGTACATAGGTCAATAATGTGACACTGATTTTGTGTCTTATTCTAAATAAAGTAGTAAAAAAACATTAATGACTGGAATATATATCTATGATATACACATTCAATATGTGGATAATTTCTTTTTTTTTTGTGGGACTTAATAAACTGTAACTGTAACATTATTAATATTTAAAACATTGTTAGGGGACAATGGGGCTAAAGGCGCCTTTGATATTATTTTCCTCTAAACCACTAGATGGCACAAAAACGTGGCCTAGCACTTTCCAAAAGGTTCGCTTTTCAAGATACACGTGCAAATTTGTCTGATCCTTGACGCGATCGTGGGCAGCAGCGCAAAGTTGATTCTGTGCTTACTTGATCCTTTTTAAACGTTTTTAAAAATGCTGTAGATTTAAGTGCCAAATGAATTTAAAATTAATACATATATTTTGAGACAAAAGTCGTCTTCAGTTTTGTTTAAGATAATTAAAGCAACATTTTTAAATAAAAGAATATGTAAAAGTATGGTATTTGGGGTAAAAAGCACCCCTGCTGTTGAGGCATTTGTCGACATGACATTGTTATATTCAGATGGTAAATATCATATATTATGTTGGGTGTCCTTCTTAGAGATAATCACCATGTTTAGCATGAAACCACCATATTTAAAAACATGCTATTAATCATATTGTACAATAAAACATCATTTGTTGTTACTACTATAAATCTGTATTAAATTATTATGGGATCTCCCTCAATGTTTTCAGAATCTTTACATTTTAAAATGATTTTATGTATTTTAAAATATATGTTTTACATTAACATATTTTATTGACAGTATATTTACTGAACACAAATGAATTCTTTCATTTATCAAAATAAGCAGAAAAGTGATTGTTTTGAACAAGTATTTAATTAGACAATATTACAAAACAAAAAAACAAACAAAAAAAAAGCTAAAGTATTTATAGCAATACTGTGAGGCTTTTACCCCATGTGTGGGGTAACAGGCCCGGCTTGCCACCTCATACATTTCTAAAATTTTTAAACAAAAACAACTATTATTTATTTTCACACAAAATCTGTCGCTCTTTAAATGTTCAATACAAACATATATATTTTTTCTGCAATTACACATTTTGGGCGCAGTGAACACCACATTTTTTCTTAAGGTGCGCCTTGAGGCCCATTGTACCCTAATATTTAAAAAACTGTGTGGTGAAACCAGTGGTGTAGAAAGCCATAAAACAGGAAATTATATCACAGAGCAGACTCCTGACCTTGTATCAAGGTCATTATTATCATTATATATAAAAAAAAGAATACTAAAAAACAAACAAACAAAAAAACACTGAAAATTGTAAATATATACATTATACAAAATTATCAGGATTCTGATTCTGATTAAACAAGTCCATTTAGCGTGTAAGAAAAATGCATGACATTTTACTTAATGGTTTCACCACATGACAAATAAATTTAGTTATTTAATCAGACTTTTTGACTGTAAATGCTATAAATATTTTTTCAAACTGAAAAACAGACTACTAATAGGACTGTCACAATCCATTGATTCAGTTCAAGTACTCGATTAAAAAAATCCTCAACTGCAATTTCCCCGTGTCAAGCACCCGGCAAAATACCGGAAGTGGCGCATTCCACAGATGGGAATCCATCAAACACATTATTAGACCGTTTTCCAAGGCTAGATGATGTATTAAACCTATTTAAAAATCATAAAGCATAATGCTATTATGAATTCACAAACGTGCAATTGATTTAAATAAATACATACTTTAATTATTTGCATGAGTGCTGGTTATGTGCATCTCAGAGCAACTCTGTTCACAGCAAAAATGCTGCTCCACACAAACTGTTAGCATTTACATGTGTGGAGCATCTCAAAGTCCATTGTTGCATATTGCTGAGTTTTGGTTTAGCAAAATCTTCATCTGGGAACGCAATGTACGCCATTTAATCAGATTTGTGAGGTAAATCATTTAGAAACCTACGCAAACACAGGAGAATACAATATAATGGTCATCGCGATTTCAAAATAAAAGCTCAAACCCTTGCTCTGAGTTTACACGTTTTGATGTTCACATATTCAAAAAATATGGCTGTAACATTTCTGTCGTGAAGAAATGGCCAAATATTAAAGATTAAGTGGACATTTGAATTAAATGTTGTTTAGTCATTATTAAAGAATTCATTTGCGCAAGTAAAAACAATTGTCAGGCTGTTGGCACCCTCTGTAGGCATTTGCTATACCTCAGTTGTTTGTAATACATTACGTATTTTCACACTTTTATTCAATCTAACCATATGATTACTTGCTTTTGATACTTTACTGAACCAATTATCATTGCCTCATTGCTATTATATATGTATTTCAAGTCATTTTAAAGGCCATTTTTTGTATAGGTCTAAAAAAAAAATTACAATTATCCAATTACTTGATTAATTTGATTTCGTCAGAATAATCGACCGATTACTCGATTACCAAAATAACCTAATAACCTGGCACCTTTAAACTAACTTGAATGTTTTCAAAGATTTTTCCTTTTTATCATCTGAAACACACTTTGTCACTGACCTGTGTGTGTGTTTGAGCGAGTAGGAACATAAATGATTGACATTTGCGGTCACTCAGAAAGATTGACATCCCGAGTTTCAAACAGACAGGCAAAAGCACCTGCTGTCATTCCTCTCTACCTGATAGTCTGCTGGATGAAGCGGTCTGGATCCAGTGCAGCGAAAGTAGCGAGGGTGGTGTCAGCAGGCACTCCTTCTTCAAAACGGATGATTTTAGGGTTGGACGGGAAGACGGGGGCCTCGTTGACATCCAGTACTTTGATTGAAACCGCAGCGGAGGACGATGGCGAGGAGGGGATCCCGCTGGCCAGGTGAGCTTGGTTCGAGACCACCACCATCAGCGTGAAGGCGTCGTTCCTCTCATAGTCGACCGGCTACACATATGCACACAAACACGAAAGTTCCTTCAGCTTTCAAAGAACTTGATTGTGCTCTGATAATAGGAAGGTGATTTTAGATCTGGTTACATGAGCAAGAGGCTTTTTTGTTCGAGCCAACGTGATTCAATGAAACCCATTTCAATGAAAGACATTAAACTAACTCTTCACTGTCAGGCTGAATGAAACTCCAAAAGTGTTTGAAGAGGAACAAAAAGTGACTTAAGTTTGAAAAGAACCCTAGAGTAAAGGTTAGAAAGAGTTGACGAGGAGATGAGCGTGAGAGGATCAGCTGTTCCACGGGTAGAAATGTGGTGTGCCGAACCACATGTGACCGTGAAAGCTGGGTAACACTTCCAAAGAAGCTGAAATGCATTTATGCCGAAGGCTTCTATCGCTCTCTCACACACACACCATGCAAATTGCCAAACAAAGTGTGCAAAACATATGCATACACACTAGTTATGAAGTTACACATCACTGACTCTTCAATATTAGAGCAGTAGAGGCTACAAAACCGGGGGTTGGGGGATAAAAGTTGACATATATTTATTTTTTTATTAATCTGTGAACTATTCATCTGTGTTGCCGTCTCCCGCTTCTTTTATTATCACACAAAATGTGTTTCCTTGTCTCAGTACGGGTCAACACTTTCAAAAATAATGTGTCAAATTCATTGTAATGCTAACAAATAATTCACTGATAATGATACATTCAAACTCTTTTAGCAGTTTAAAGTATCATTTTTACCATTCCTTAAACTGAATAGGTTTTAATATGAATGAAGCATTGAGAGATGCTGAGGAAAGGTTTTAGTTTCAGTAAATAATAATGTCATGATTCCTCATTAATTTCTATTGGAAATGATGCAGTGCAGGGATAGAGGACAGATGGTGGATGAGAATGTTTGAGAATGCAGAGTTAAAAATCAAAAGATCAGCAATCTGAGAATCACAAATAATGTTTGACAGTGTAACCAACAGGATACACCCACCTTAACCACTATGACCTTGCCGTCATTGGTGATCTCATCAGTGCGTATGGCGAAATGGCCCATTGAATCTCCTCCTGTAATCCTATAGACAGCATTCCAGTTGGGTGTATGAGGCTGATCCTTGTCTCTAACTGTCAAATTGGCCACCACCACACCCACAGCGTTCTCTGGGACCTCTCCTAGGAACTAAGAGCAAGAGAAGACATAAATAAAATGAGACACTAAAATTATTTGAAAACAAATGGATGTGTGCATGTGTGTGTGTTTTAAACATAGAGTAAACTTGTCCAAAAAGTATTCAGAATTCCAAAAAGAAACCCAAATCATACACTTACTATAAAATCACTTGGGAATGAAAGCTTGTTTCCGCCACTAAATAAAAAGGGAATTGCGACTGTTTATCTTAGAATTGTGACCTTTTTCTCAGAATTGTGTGATATAAACCAGCAATTACGAGCTATAAAGTCAAACTTTTATTAATATCAAACTTTTTTCTCCGATTTTTCATGATATAAACTCAATGGCAAGCGATAAAGTCAGAATTGCACAATTCTGACTTTCTTTCTTGTGAATGCGAGTTTGTCTCTTGCAATTCTGTCTTTTTTTCCTCGTAATTGCGAGTTTATACACTGTAAAAAAACAATTTGTTAAGTCAACTTAAAATAATTTGTAACCTGGCTGCCTTAAAATTTTAAGTTCAGTCAACTCAAAAAAGTTTATTCAACTTGAAATGTTAAATTATACTAAGTGACAAACTAGATATTTGAGTTGAATCAACTTAAAATTTTAAGGCAGCTAGGAGACTTACCCATCTGTTAAGTTTAGCAAACACAAATATCTAAGTTGTTACTTAGTACAACTTAACATTTCAAGTTGACTAAACTTATTTTAGTTGACTGAACTTAAAATTTTAAGGCAGCAGGGTAACAAATTATTTTTACAGTGTATCTTGCAATTCTGACTTTTTTCACACAATTCTGACTTTTTTCTCAAAATTTAGTGATATCAACTCACAATTGCGAGAAATAAAGTCAGAAATGCAAGACTTACTCTTTTCTCACAACTAAGTCAAAAAATGCGACATAAAAACTCACAATTCTTCTTTTTCCTCACAAATACGAGTTTATATCTCACAATACTGATTTTTTTCCACACAATTTTGACTTTTACTCCCAAATGCAAGTTTGTATCTCGCAGTTCTGACTTTTTTCTCACAATTGAAAGTGTATATCTCGCAATTGTTTTTCTCACAATTGTGAGATATAAACCCTCAATTGCAAGTTATAAAGCCCAGTTCTGAGGGGAGAAAAGACTGATATGTTCTGAGAATTGTGAGTTTATATCTACAATTCTGACTTTATTTCTCAGAATTACGACTTCATATCTCAATTCTGACTTTATAACTCGCAATTGTGAGTTTATATCTCACAATTCTGAGAAGAAAAAGAATTGTGAGGAAAAAAAGTTGCAATTACCTTTTTCTAAATTTTTTATTCAGTGGCAGAAACGGCTTCCCATACCTTGTGACCAATAGCTTTGAATTTGATTGAAAAAAAGACCAAAAAAGTGCTGATGCACAGGTCTAACGTCATGTGTTTGAACATTTCTGGTTTGGTATTTGATTTCTACTGCAATGGAATTCACACATTCTAGGCCACCAAACACTTGGGAATAACTGGGGCCAATTTTTAACAGGAAAAATTGACTTGTAGGAAGCTAGAGTTCAGTGGCCTGCTCAAGGCACAATCGTGATGGTACATGGGTTATTACCAAACAGTTCCTTGAGGGCTTTGTTCTTGGACTCATCAGCTTTAGAGTATCGCAATAGTTCAAGTTAGCATTACAGACAGTGTAAGGGGTAAGTTTCGGATCTCATTTGTTACACATGGCTCTTGAAAAAATATCACACTCTACTAGCTATACCCACAGCCCAAGGTGCAAATGTGCGGCGAGCTGCAGCACACAAACACAAGCTCATTACAGCTCAGTAATCTGCTGTTTAAAGGGGTTATGAAGTGTGTCCGCCAGATGCTGTTTACAGTAATGGCATCACCATGCAGCAGAGACTACAGCCAAATACACATTGCTACATGCTCAGTAGAGACCTGTGCTCTAGCGGAGGCTATTTACTAAGTGCAGCTTCTTAAGATACAAGCTACTCATTGTTTAAAGTAGTTACACTACAGTCAAGCTCCTTGCTACTCGAAAAAGTAGTCAGCTATACTACAAGCTAATAATATGCACTAATAAGCTATTCTTTAAGTAGATAGCTACTTGAAAAAATAGTGTGCTACTCTACAAGATACTAACAAAAGCTACTATACTAATAAGGACTAACAAGCTGTTCTTAATGACAAAATTAGCAATGCTAAAAGCTATAAACATGCTAAGAACCCTTACAAAAATTAACCATGGTTTTACTGTAGTAAAAGTATAGTAACCATGTTTTTTGGCAGACTGAGTCCCATTTCTATAACCACAGTTTTACTACAAATGTCATGTTTATCTGTGGTTAGTGTAGCAAAACCATGGTCCTTAGCTGGTTTAAGCTGGTCGTGTGCTGGTCCTGAGAAGGAGATAGTTGCTTAGACCAGCTTAGGACCAGCACATGTCCAGCTAAATACCACCTTAAACCAGCTCAAAACAGCATCCATGTTTCAAAACCTTACCTAACCAGAATATACTATTATTTTCAACAGGGTTGCTACACTACTAACTACTTATGAAAGCTACAATACTAATAAGGACTAACTGGCTATTCTTAAAGTAGCTGGATACATGAAAAAGGAGTTGCTACAATACCAGATACTAGCAAAAGCTGTTATACTAATAAGGACAACTTATATCTCGAGTTATTTTTTATAGTTAGTGACATAAAAAGTTAGCTTCACTACAATCCATTAACAAGCAAACCAGATATTCTTAAAGAAGTTAGCTACACAACAAGTTAAAAAGAAACTACACTGACGCTATGTAAGCAGCCAGCTTTTTTTACATGATATACCTCTCTACCATATTAGCAATACATTTACACTCAATGCAACAAAAAAACTTGAAAAACTGTAAAAACTATGACACATAACTATAACTAGATGTAAATGTCAGTACTAAACAGTGATTCTTCAGAAACTTTTTTTTTGAATTGCTAATTTAACTGAATAGTCCAAACTAACCTAACAAATGTGTTTAATTAATGCCTGAGTTTGCTTAATTACAAATATCACTCGGATTAAGTGAATAGTAATGTTGAATAGAAATGTTGTGAAATTTCAGAAAAACATACTTATTATTGGCGCTATATTTACTTAGCAACTCCCCAACACTGGCAAAGACGCTTACAAATCTACTTCAGACACTTAAAATAGAATAAACGGTGGTTTATTTTCATGGTTTATTGGTTGAAATCGTCAAAAGGCGAGAATGATAGAGAGACAGCGACAGAGCGAGTAATATCTACTGGCTGTAGTGATGAAAACATCACAGGGCCGTCCCGTCTCTCCGGCTGCACGCTGTCTGGGACGCACAGCTGCATTTACTGATAAGCAGAAAAACACTCTGTTGAGATCAAACAAATGTGCTGTGTCCCTTCCAGGACGGGGTGCAAGAGACCAGTAGAGGACAGGACAGTAGAAGACATGATTGAGTGACTGATTGATCTGTGCAAAATCAGAGTATGCTTTCTCTATAGGCTACTGCTTACAGTTTGATGAAAAAAATCCTCTGGAGGCTAGTTCAATAAGATTTTGAAATTGCATGTATGTGTGTGCGAAGGCGTGTCGCATGTGTGTGCGCTGTCGAAAAGAAGAGGGAAGGAAAATGATACTTGTTTATGATTTGTGGATTACTGCGGGGGGAAGTGGGAAGAAATTCAGAGCATAGACAAAGAAAAAGGAAATTAATTTTTCTTCTTTTCCCTTGGAACCAAGGGTAACATTTCAGCCACATTCTCTTTAAAAATATGTAAAGAAATAATTAATTAAAAAGCTTGAGTGTCTCATAGGCACCATATTAGATGTGCTAGTTTGATTGTGCTTAAAGACAGAAATGATCTGTGACAAAACTGAATTAATTAGAGGAATAATGGATTTATGTCTTTCATCAATATTCAGTACATTTCCATTCAAGACAGGCGAGTCAGTTGGAAGCGCTAAAGATATTCATTACTAGTAACACTATTCATATTTAATGACAGGCTGAGCGTTTCGCCCTTAATATTTTTTTTTTTTTTTTTTTTAAATCTCACTTCAGTCAAGTTTACATTTGAATTTTTGTAAACAGCTCAGCTTTTAGAAACTAAAAGAAATAAATACATAAAAATAAATCATACCAAACATAACGTTTCTTTGGTTTGTCCAATATTTTTTTATTTATTTTCTTTTTATTTAAATAAATAATCACAGAAGCCCTAAAGCATATTTTGCTGAGTTTCAACTTTCAAAGTTATTCTGACTTACAGTAGTAAAACAGCTCTAAATCAATGTATTTGTGATATACCTGTTGAACGATTCTACGTAATCACAATAATGTTGCTTATAAATGTATTCCCGGGCTTCTGCAATACATAAATAAAGATAAACAAACAAACAAAAACAGTACTAGCTTCCACGTTGAGAGATTTAGAGAGTATATAAAAGCAAAAATAGAGACTAGAGAGAAACAAAAATCTCTACACTGAATCAAGATGAAAAACACGACTACAGAGACGTGATTTTATGTCAGGCATTCTAAAGAAAACAGATCCATAGCATCGCAGCACATAAACATTAATGCCTCGCATTGATTATAAAGCCTGTGGTATATTTATGCTTTTTCCAGTGGCGCTGAACTCACAGGTCCACTGTGTTCATCACCTTCATCATCATTAGATTTGTCATTACAGTCATCATGGCGCTTCAAAACAGAGTGATCAGTTATTTCTTTAAACGCAGTACTATTTCGCTTTACTCCCAAGAAGCGACGGCTCTTTCCATATTCATGCCTTTTTTTACATGAATAAAACATACGGCTGTCTTCAAATTGGAAGCGATATATCTGCTAGGTTTACACCCCCTCAAGCAATTTCGCTTAATTAGCTTGCTTACGTTTCTGAGGGTCTCCTACGGCAAGATGTATACTGCTTCATGCCTCTGTCAAATGCAAATAATCACAGAACATTTCTACCCTGCTCCGACTCAGTCTGTGTGGGTGAACGAGAGAGTGTGCGCGTGCGAGAGAGTGAGATAGGATGGATGAAAAACAAAACAAATTAGTTCTAGCACATAACTCACGAATTCTGCTCGAAAGATGGTGCGTATGCGCGTCTGTCACAAACATGCAATTGCAAGAAGCACAAGCCCAATTCCACGGCCCAAAGCCATAAAACGTCGATGAGAAGTTGATTCCCACGTTCATATTCTCAGCTTTAAAGGTTGAGAATGAAATGTTTGTCTGCGTTTAACTAGCAAAAGCACGGAGTGACGAATTTCAGACGCTTTCGAGCAAGTCAATTTGCTGTCTGCGTTCCGCCGTCAAGGTGTTTGATATTTTCCCTCTTTCTCTTTCTTCCCAGTGTACTGTTTCCAAAAAAACAGATTCAGCAAGTCTTTCACAAACCGCTGACTGAATCAACAAACCCCTCACAAGTGTCAGGTCGGGCGAGCCCGCCGTAAACCAGTTGTGGGTAATTTTCTCTCGGCTCAGTGATATGTGACACAAGTGTTTGTTATTGGGAGCGAGAGCATGTGCTGAGTGTGGGACTTAATTGCTGGTGTCATCTGGGTTAACTTGCTCTGTTAGGACCTGTCATCCGCACTGAGCTAAGACAAGACAACCCAAACGCTGGAGTTGTTCTTCGGCTGCACTGTATAATTACGGGCGCCGTGACGGACAAGGACGTGCGCGCAAGAGCGCACAAGCTTGCGTGGAGGAAAAAAAAACTTTTGAAACTGGACAATTTTCAGAAAGTATCACGAGTAATCAAGTGGGTGGATGAGCAATGAGTTCATTTGATTTTAGTCTTGCTTTCAGTTTCGCTCCTTCACGGTTCATTCAGACTGAGAAAGTGTCTAACGCACGGATGAGGGAGTCTGAGTGTGTATTACACAGGGGAGGTGTCATAGAAAAGATGGATGGAGGTCTGTCCTATAAGTCCAATAACTCCATTACAGTCTGGACCATAAGTGTTGATAGACCTTATTTTAAATCTGCGATTAACTGAGCTGTCAGCACCCTTAAAAATCTGTGATTGTGTGATCTCTCTTCACGTTTGATGAAAACAGCAGCTGCAGCAGCTATCTGGAGCTGTTCGCTGTGAATACTCATTAAACAACTTTAAAGTTTATGTGAAGTATTATCCTTTTCCCTCTAAAAATAATTGTCAATCAAACTTCTTAAAGGAATAGTTCACCCAAAAATAAAAAATCTGTCACTATTTATGGTACTCACCCTCATGACATTTCAAACCCGTAAGAGTTTATTTTTTATATTTGGAGCACAATTAAAGATATTTTTAACATTCTTTCATCCTTTTTGTCCATTCATTGAAAGTTCACATACTGTAAAAGTAAACCCAACCTGTTTCTGGAAATTATTACATTGCTTCTTAGCACTTTCAAAGTGAAATGTCCAATTAGTGGTGCTAAAAGTGCATTCAGTTTCATTTCAGTTTAATAATAGCATCAATTTGACAACGTTTTATTGGTTGTTAAATGTATTGTGGCAGTTCCGAAATGAAATATCTAGTGAGTGACTGTAAAAGGAAAAAAATGCAATAAACCCTCTTCTAAACCTAATCAATAGTGTTAACAAAAGGAAACATGAGATAAAATTAATTTACTGAAGCAACAAGACATTTCAAGTCTTTGTGCTCTTTTATCATGGTTTGTGTTTCACAGAACTTGTACCTGAGTGCAAAACTGTACCTGTGCGAGCTACCGAGTTTACTACATCAGAAAAGGAATACAAGTGGTTGCTGTTTTACAGCCTCTAGTGTTCATTTCAGCTGGAAATGGCAGTGAATTGTATGTGTAAATCGTCTAGGTTACGTAGGTAACCCTTGTTCCCTGAAGGAGGGAACGGAGACGTTACATCCCCTGCCACGACCCTACGTCACGCTGACGCTGGGCTGCGGCTCGGCTCCTCAGCGAAAACCTGAATGAGTGGTTGCATGCCGCCATCTTATATACCCGTATGTACGGGGGAGTGGCTCAGCATGCAAATACCACTCGCCAATGTTCATTGGCCTTTTGAATAAGGCTCAGAGATGATTGGTCTCTCAGGCGAGTTCCCATATGTAACGTCGTAGTAAACGACTGAAGGGGAACCAAAGTTCTGGCATGGTGCAGTCCGATAGGTCAAACTCAATCTGACCTAATGACATCGTCACATGGCGCAGAAGATTGGTTCTTTTTGTATATGCAGCCAATGAAATCACTGCTCAGCATTCAAATACTTGGCTAGTGCTTGCTGTAGCAGTTGCAGCATGCTTTAGAAACCCTCCACCTCCCAAGCTCCACCTTTATAGATCTGCAACAGGGTAATTCATGTATGCTATATGTGCAGAGGCAATATTTCTTACATGCTCACAGCAGCATGTTGTGGGTGTTTTGGCAGTAGCAAGTCTCTTTACTGTAGTAGCGTAGCAGATCTATTCTGCCAAGTCAAATATATTAACACTATCATGTACACTACAATGCCAATCCCACCAAGAGTTGTCATTACAGAAATATGTTTCAGGAGTTGTAGGTAAAATGTAGTTATTGGCACATATTTCCAATGAGCCAACACTGAGTTATCCATGTGAATAGGACATAGGAACAGATTTCACTTAGGCTTTTATTTATATATAAATGTGAAATAAATAAATAAAACTTAGGTATAAAAAAAAAAATTAAATTAAATCTGTTCAACGCACGTATTATAATGATTTTTTTGTACTCTGTCATATGTAAAAGTTTTGGTTGCATGGCGTTTCAATGGAGCGACAGATGTATTATTTCCATTCATTCGCATTTCGAATAATGAACAAAAGTCTTATAGTTTTGGTATGACATGAAGGTGAAAAAAAAACTGAATCACTATTTTAAGGTGAAAATAAATAAACACCTATTTACACTAACTCTGCCAATTAACATGTGGTTGCACTAGAGGACATTACAAAAGAGGGCTGTTTAATAACAGCTCCAGCGATGTAGGTGAAGTGTGCAGCACTGACTTTTTGACGTGATCGACCCAAGTTCACATCCGCCTTTTGCCTCATTATCTCATTTTATTCCCTTTTCACATCATATATTGCATTAAACATTTATTTGAATTCATTTTTAGCCTGCTACATTACAGTACATAAAATTTCACTTACCACATAAACAGAGTAAGGAGAGATGACTGGTATAGGGCCATATGATTTCCGCGATACAGAATCGTTGAATCCAGTCATAAAATTGGAATTTACAGTTTAACAGAATGCCACGGAATTTATCAAAGTTTGGATGATTTAATCAAAATTAGGTAATTACACTTAAATCAAATCATGATATACAGTAGACTAGTATCTGAAACAACAAAAAGACTATTTAAATATAAATCTTGCATGTTCTGCCTGTATCTCGGTCTGAATGAATGAATGAATGGCACAGATATTGAAGTGCACGATTTCAGCGTCTTTAACTTTTAGTAAATTGATGTTAAATTGTATAAGTTTCATGATTTGAATTAATTAGACATGCTTTTTGATTAATAAAATTTAAATGTAATTATTTAAAAGGAGTCCAGAAAAATTGAAAAAAAAAAAAATGGAATCTAGAAAAATTAAAACAGGAAAAAATGGAATTTGGGAATTAAAAAGAATTAAATAAAGAATTAAAAAATTGGGAATTAAAATGAAAAAAAAAAAAAAAGAATTTCACAGGGCCCTACTGATAGGACAATGGCAAATGATGATCCTGAACACCACAGACAAGAGAATGTGTGATTGTCAATCTCGAAAGTGAAAGTAAAAAGCAAGTGCGCATTCAAAATTTAAATGCCCCACATATTTATGGCGGCTCCCTGATGCCCGCAATTTACATACAGTATAATGACCCAACAATATAATTGCAAGAGCAAGCATTGAAATATATTTTTTCCTCACATCTCGTATTTATTCCCTTTAGGGCTTCCGTAGTTCTTGTCATTTCCTTTCCGAACACGGTATTTGGATTTGGGCACATCTTTATATTGCATACTGTTTTAATTCACTGCAATACTGAAGTGCAAATATCTGCCACTAAGTGATATAAACAGCATTCTTTGCAAAGAAAATGCTATTTTCACTTAGTATAAATAGAATCCATTGCTATTTGCACTTAGTGTAAATAGCATTTATCACTGTTTGCACTTAATGCAAATAGCCGCTGCCAATAAACATTCCTCTAAGCTGCATCATCTCACATTCAAGTGAGGGACAATAGGTCATGAACCTTTGATCTTGACCCTTGAGAATTCCACTATGGGCTTGTCAGCTCATCGCATCTCAAACCCACCAATTGACCCAATAGCATCCAAACGCTCGACACACGCGGCGAGACCCGTCCACAAGCATCTAGTCCTCAAAAACAACATTTGAGAATAAAATGACACCAATTAAAATGAAGAGCAAGACCGTCTGATGCCAGATGATAGATGTCATAGTGATTCACCAAGCATCGTTTGGCCTTCAAATAAATATTACAGGTAGAAAAAAATCGTGCAAAATAATTCAGAATGCTTCAGCATCAGACGGCGTGGCAGAGGCCCGGGGATATTACTTAATGAGAGAGAGAACGCAAGGGCACCAGAGATGAGCGCTGCGAGAGGGCGATAAAAGAGGGATGGCAGATAGCAGGAAATAAATGGAAACGGAGCGAGAGATAGACACCGAAAGCCAGAGAGAGGGATCGAGGGAAGGAGATAAATGGTTAAGCGAAGAAGGAAAGAGAGAGAGATGAAGGCTGACAGAAACAAACACTGGTAAATGTGGGAAGAGAGGTGTAGAGATACAGAGATAAAGAAAACAGGAGATGGAGGATGTACGGAAGGAGAAAGGAGAAAAAAGAGAGGATGAGAGGGGATTGAAGCCAGATGCCTGAAGAGAAACTACAGTCACCTAAGGGGCAGAACTGGCACTAGGACAGGAGAAACAGAGAGAAAAAGACAGAGAGAAAGCACCTGATCACACATCTCTCTCATTCCCTACACCCTCCATTTCACTCCATCTCTTCCCTCACCACCTCCCAGAATTCATTGCTTTTAGTGAATCTCTCTTTGTTTCACAGCTCCAGTAGGTTTCTCCAGCTGTCAGACAGTATTGTGTGAATTAAATGAGAATCAAGACACTGTTCGAAATCAGAAATCGGGGTAATGAGGAGTGGATGCGTCCAAACAGGCAGAGTATAGCTCCGTTCCAAAACCTAATCTTACCAGGCAGCGTCCTAACCGTCATGGCACCACATAATTGACTGAACTGGAACACTCTACATGAGAAGCAAATATCAGTGCCATACAAATTGAGATCCGGCTTACAATTGCTAAGGTTTTATATACAATTCAGTGTTAGCAAAACGATACTCTAAACAGCATACAAATACAAATATTATAGGCAAGACACTAAGCAAATCATATATTTTGTTTTTCATGCACTTGTCAGTTGTGAGATTTTAGGTTAAAAGCGGTTTGGCTTTTCATAAATGTTTCAGAATAGTGGGAAGAAAACATCCAAAATGCACTTTTAAGTGTTTTTTTTATTGACCATTTTATCTATTTACATCTGTAGATTTCAGTCACAATTCATACTTTTGAAGGCTGTTTTCTCAAAATGATGAGTCAGAATGAGTCAGAAATCTCCACTTCAGTACAACTTGCCTACAGCAAATTTTAGTATTATTTCTATCTCTTTTTTAATGGTGTTTGCAGAGGTTTTGTTTATACAACATTTCATTCCTAAAAACATGGTGAAAATGTTTTTTTTTTGGCTGTTGACAGGCTTTTCTGATTTATGGAGTGGTAAAAGATATTCAGATTCCCCTTTGTTAAAACATTTGACTCTAATCTGTCAACGAAATGAAACAAGAATAAATCTGGGTTTATCCAGTGTTCAAATTTCTGTTCTGCAAAGTATGCAAATGAGTGCATATTTAAGTAGATACTTTTTTAAAAAACTTGTAATACAAAAATGTTTGCAATTATTAATGTAGTCAACCAACTAATGGAATATGTGACCCTAGACCACAAAACAAGTCATAAGGGTCAATTTTTTGAAAATGGGATTTATACATCATATGAAAGCTGAATAAATAAACTTTCCATTGATGTTTGTTAGGATAAGACAATATTTAGCCAAGATACAACTATCTGAAAATCTGGAATCTGAGGGTGCCAAAAAAAAAAAAATCTAAATATTGAAAAAAATTGAGAAAATCAAAGTTGTCCAAATGAAGTTCATATTACTAATCAAAAGTTAATCAAGATTAAAATTTTGATGAATTTATATTAGGAAATTTACAAAATATCTTCATGGAACATGATCTTTACTTAATATCCTGATGATTTTTGACATATAAGAAAAATCGAAAATTTTGACCCATACAATGTATTGTTGGCTTTTGCTACAAACATACCCGTGCTACTTAAGACTTACCTTTGTGGTCCAGGGTCACATATGGTCATATCTATTTATTTATTTATTTATTTTTTTTACCCTATTCAACTATATTTTTAAAAGACACTTTTCAGTACTGAATAAACATATTGTTTATTTACAATCATTACTTTTAATTGCCTTTTCAAAGAGTTTTACATTATGTAAATGCCCTCTGTGCAAGCTGTAGGGTACTCACAGTTTTAGAGTCCAGCTCCGGAGGGTTGTCGTTGATGTCAGTAATGCTAATAAGGGCCGTGGCGGTGTTGGACAGGCCGAAGTTCAGGCTGCCCTCCATATCGGTGGCCTGGACTATGATGGTGTACTGAGACACTTTCTGAAACAACACAGAACATCATTTTAATCAACTGAAGGGACACACATTATACATGCAAAACCACAGATTTTATGCAGTTTTGGAATTAAAACAATAATAAAACAATCATTTTTATTATTATTTTTATATTTAATTTCACTTCTGGGAATTACTGTACAGAAATGGTATCAGATTGGTAGATTGAAAATTGTTACTGAATGATTACCATGTCATTTCAAAAATATATAGCATAAATACAGTATATTTTAATATATCCAATGTCTTTTTAAGTGTATTATGTTTTTTTGTATTTTCTAATGTCTGTTTTATTCTTTTGCTCATGTGGGGCCCTATAAAATTTGCTTTATTTTTTTCCCAAATTCCGTTTTTGTTCCATTTTAATTTTTCTAGACTGTTTTAATAGTTCAGTTAAAAAACTTCAATCAAAAAGCATGTCTAATTAATCAAAATCTTGAAACTTACGCTATTTAACAGCAATTTATTCAAAGTTTGACAAAAATTAAATTTTTAAGGCCTTAATGAAATACATTTTTTTTCTTAATTTCAGTTTAACTAAATTCAGAGTTTTCCATTAATTTTCTGAATTCCATTTTAATGGTTTCATTGAAGCGTCTCTAATTGATATATATATATATATATATATATATATATATATAAACTATTATTATTTTATTTCTTTTTGTCCCCCTCAGAAATACTAATATTTACATTTTTCTGGTAAATAAATTCTGGTAAATATTGCTTAAAAAATGTTTTAATAATAATTTTAGTAGTAGTAGTAGTAGTACTATCATTACATTAAGTAATATATTTCTGTCACAATTTCTTCAAGTTAAATCAAACTTTTTTATTTTGATGGGTTGCTGACATGTAAGTTTCTGTTTGTGTATGATATGACGATAGTTTTACTCAAAAGAAATGGCAAAATGCTCATGAAGTGACTCTTTATATTTTCTATATATATAAAATATATATATAAAATATACATATATATATATATATATATATAAATATATATGTTTTTGTTTTTTTACAAATGAGTTTTAATTTATTATATCTGACATTTTTCTTTATATTAGCTTAATTTCAAATGAAGTCTTAGTTTTCGTTAACAATAACAACACTGCTCCAAAGTACCATGGTGTGTGTGCATAAAAGCATGGTACATGTCCAAAGAGCAACAAAAATCAGCCATAGGAAATAGGTTCGGGAAACCAGGGTACTACCATGGCACATTTTGTTAGTGTTGTCCCTAAAGTATGAGTAAAAACCTTATTCATCTATTTTCTGTAATGAAACCATGAAGCCAAGCGGTCTAGAAGTTTGACATCTAAGCTTGAACAAAGCCGTCTTACAAAGACTTTGAGACAGTGTATATTTGGGAAATGGCAGCTCTTTGTGTTTGTCTGGGGATATGTCTGTCTGTCTGCATGCATGCGGGCTTTTCTGTTAATTAGGACAAGAGGCTACTGTGAGCTTTGTTTTGCTTTGATACTTTGTCGCTCACTATTTATGGAAAGACACACACCCACACGCATACACACAGATAATCAGTGCGCAAAAACAACTCTTCATCAACGGACATGAACCAGCCTGTTTGTAACCACGGATGAAAAGGAAGGGTTGCGAGGGCAACAGATGGATAGAAACATGTGCGCACACACACATCGAAGTGTTTGTTGTTGCATGGCCAACATTCCTTTGGGCACAGATCTGAAACTGTGCCCCCTGTCCATGCTCGGGTGAATCTGACTCCAGTTAGTCCACACTGGGAGGAGACAGAGAGCTGAGCCTGAGCCAAAGCCTCTCCTCTGCCTCTTTCAGCTCCAGCCGTATTAATCCGGTTGGCCGAAAGCCTTCTGTTGTTGCAGACAGGAAGTGGGGGGAGTCAAGGACAAGTCAGCGTTCCACTGAGATTGGTCTGGGGGACGGTGTCTTGGAGGGAGGTGTCTGACTGCTGCTGTGCAGCAATGAATACCCTCACAAGAGCTTGCTGTAGATGTTGATGGTTTTACTTTGATGGCTTCCGTTTGTTTTAGCAGATGACTGACCATGGGACATCAATTTAACCGGAACTAAACATGAGAAATGCCTTTGTGACTCCGGCTCAGGACTGCCTACGTAGGCAGCATAATTATGCTGCCTTCTAAAGGCAAATTCATAGATGTGTGTATCCTTCACAACAAAATATTCCACAATTATATTGAGAAAAAAAAGACAGATAGAGATGGATAGATATATAAATAGATAGACAGATTAAATTTAAATTTTTGGTCAATTCTTATTTAGGCAAAAATACACTAAAAATACAGTATATTGTAAAAAAAAAAAAAAAAAAAAAAAAAAAAAGTAGTAATATTTTGGCCATAATTATGTTGCTTTCTAAAGCCAAATTCATAGATGCATGTATCCTTCACAAAAAAATATTCCACAGTTATAGTAAAAAAAAATATATATACATTGCCAGTCAAAAATTTTTGAACTCTAAGATTTTTTGTTTTTTAAACACCAAGCCTGCATTATTTGATCCAAAGTACAGCCAAAACAGTAAAATGTTATAATATTTTTACTATTTAAAATAACTGTTTTGTATTTGAATATATTTTAAAATGTAATTTATTCCTGTGATTTCAAAGTGGAATTTTTAGCATCATTACTGCAGTCACATGATCCTTCAGAAAAACATTTATTATTATTACTATTATTATTATGTTGAAAACAGCTGAGTAGTATTCTTTCAGGTTTCTTTGATGAATAGAAAATTCAGAAGAACAGCATTTATCTGAAATAGAAATCTTTTGTAACATCATCACTCAATCAATTTAAGACATCTTGCTAAATTAAAATTATATTAAAATTATATTAAATTAAATTACATTTAATTAAATTTAAATTTTAATTATGCTCACTCCAAGCTTTTGAAAGGTATAGTGTATGATGCTACAAAAGCTTTTTATTTCAGATAAATTCCGATCTTTGGATCTTTCTATTCATCAAAGAATCCTGAAAAAATGTCCTCAACTGTTTTAAATATTGATAATAATAATAATAATAATAATAATAACAACAATAATAATAAATGTTTCTTGAACAGCAAATCAGCATATTAGAATGATTTCTGAAGGATAATGTGGCTGGTGTAATGATGCTAAAAAATCAGCTTTGAAATCACAGGAATAAATTACATTTTAAAATATATTTAAATACAAAACAGTTATTTTAAATAGTAAATATATTTAAACATATTACTGCTTTTGTGAGCAGAAGAGAATTCTTTAAAAACATTAAAAATCTTACTGTTCAAAAACTTTTGACTGGCAGTGTATATATTATAATTTTATGAAATATATAAAACATTTGTAACATTTAATGATTTTTACAACATTACAGACATTATTACAATTTAAAATAACTGTTTCCTTTTTTTATATATATTTAAAAAATTCTAATTCTAAAAATTCTAATTCATTCTAATATGCTAATTTGCTGCTTAAAAACATTTCTTAGGATTATTAATGTTGAAAATTTTTGTGTAAACTGTAATGCATTTTTTTTCAGGATTCTTTGATGAATAGAAAGTTTAAAACAAACAGCAGAAATCTTCTGAAACAAAATCTCACCTTAAACTCAAAATCTAACCTTAAACTTTTGAATGGTAGTGTATAAGTACAATCTATATATATATATATATATATGTGATGTCTATGATATCCTCTGTGATTCAACTGCTGGTGAAAGTTTTTAAAGAAAATCAATTTTTTCAACTTCAGATTCCATTTCTAATGGGAAATACGCATTGTAGTCAATAAATATTCATTTGGTTATTTCTAAAGCTCACTTGAATTTGTTCTAGCTCAACGGACGTGGCCTTATGATGCCTGGAAGCCTGTCTGAAGCTGTTTTCCTTAGCGGGAACCTTCACTCAAAAACTGTTTGTTAATGAACTGACTGACTAAACAGGTCTTTCAGAGTCTTTTGCTGTGTCTGACCATCCATATTTCATTCTTCCTCAGGTAGTTGTATTTAAGAGGCAGGTCAGGGACTCCTCAAAGGAGCGTTCGCAGTCTTAAAGCACTTAAAGAACCGCAGAGCACTGCGGACACACACTGAGAGTCATTAAAACCTGCGTCTTCTCGTTAATATCGCCCAGTTCGGCTCTATTAATGAGAGCTCAATAGCGGCTGACCTTTATTAACACCGTAATGAAATATCAATACTGTCTCCTCTGGTTATGCTCTGCAGAGAACAAGAGAAACAAATCAGTGTGTAATTAATCTCGCACACTTTTCATACAGCGCCGGCTGCGGGGATGGAGAACGTGACACCGAGACATGAGCTTAAACACATTTCCAGGCCTGAAGAGAATGTAAAACGATTACACCTCGGGACAACTGGCAGAATCTCTGCGACTCGAGAGCAGATCCAGCGAGAGACGAGTTTCACCCATACAGGCTCTCACACGCTTGAGTCAACTGTTATGAGGAGCATTTCACAGCCCAACGGGCCCTGACCTCACTTCTCCCCGACACCTCGCCCGCTCCCTCGGGAGAGAAGGGAATAGGAGAGGCGATAAGCGGAAGGAGAGGAGGAAAGTGACGGTGAAGGAGATGATAGTGCAAGCAGAAGTTATGATTCTCCTCATCTCGCGCACGCAGGAAGCTTCGGATCGTCTGGGAAAGGCCGGGACACACACGTGTACTTCACACCGATCGATTCCCTAATCAGGCGCGGCAGAGCGGACACGTTTTAACCCAGACCTGACACGACGAGGCGAACGCGCGCGCACGCGCGCACGCACGCGGACCACATGGCCTCTGGCAGAGACAAGAGACAGGTAATGAAAAGCAACAGCCTGGACAGTCTGGCTCCAACAGATTCACAGAGCTGCAGAGACAGACATGCAGGGCTTTTAACAAACACGCTCACTCACACTGAGACAAAAAGATACAGCACTGCCACTGCAGAACTTGCGAGCGCTTTGATATAATGTGATTCAAATCCGTGACCAAACACTGTGATAAATCAATCTGACAAATGAAACGAACATTTATGCTACATTTGGTTGAAAAGTACCATGGAATGTAAAGGGATAGATCATGTCTAAATTCAAATTCTGTTTTCAGTGACAGATTGTCTTTTGAAATGGTATTGAAAAACACAAAAGGAGAAGTTTAGAACAGACTGTCCAAGCTGCACTTTCTAGTGGTGGACCGAAATGGACATTTTAATGGCCGGAGCCAATATCGAAGAGAGCAGAGCGGTCGATGGCTGATACCATATAAACTAATAAAGATGGAGAATAAGAGCTCCTGTCCGTCCGTGCGGACTTTCTCTGCATCGTCAAAATAAGTCTTGCTTACAAAATTTTTCAGCCAAACAGGAAAATGCAATTTTTTGATGAAGCAAATCATTAAAAAACGCAAAATAGCGACAGATCGTCCTTGGTCAGGTTTCTTTTCCAAGTACTTTTCAGCCTGTTCCTTACATAAAGCTACCATACGGCTACACAATTTGGAGAAAAATCTAACTGTGATTTTTCTGATAAAAATTGTGATTGAAATTAATTAATTAACAAAGTTTGTTGTGCTTGTTTGTAGGGATACATACTTTATATATAAAAATGACTAAATAATAATAATAAAAATAATAATTATTATAATAAATAATAAATAAAAATAAATATTGATCAAAATAATAAATATTACTATAGTGTGCAAAGTAATAGAATAATATAGAAAAATAATATAGTAATTGTTTTATTTTAGACAAATAATATATTAATCAATAATTTTTTTTTACAGAATTTTTTTTTTTCTTACAAGGGTCAACACAAAATTTACAGTGAATATATATGAAATACTGTTATTTATAATAATAATAATAATAATAACAATAATTTTCTGATAAAAATTGTGATTGATTTTTTTTTTACTTCAGGTTTGCTGTGCTTGTTTGTAGGGATACATAATTTATCAACATTACTAAATAATAATAATAATAATTATTATTATTATTAAATAAATAATACAATAAATGTTGAAAAATATATAATAAATAAAATAATAAATGTTACTGTACTGCGCTGCAAAATAATAGAATAATATACAAAAATAATATCGTAATTATTTTATTTTATAGTACAACAGTAAAATGACAATCCTAATATTTAATAATAATAATAATAATAGTCATGAAATAAAAATTTAATATTAATCAAAATAAGAAATATTATTATTGTAGTAATGCACTGCGAAAAAAGAAGAAGAAGAATGTAAAAACATAATATAGAAAAATAATATAACAATCATGTTATTTTACAGTACAACAGTAATGCTTTTTGTCATTTTGAAGCTTGACAGACTTTGGTCCCCCCACCCACTTTCACTATACAACAATGAGTAACATGAACATTTTTCTAAACTTCTCCTTTTGTGGTTCACAGAAAAAAAGCAAGTCATAATGGTTTGGAACGGGTGAATAAATGATTCATTTTAAATCTATCTTTCCTAAACCCGTAAAAACACACACATCCATTTCCATTTAATTCCTCTATGATATTACAGATTCATGCAGCGCTATTAAAGGGAAGAGAGAAGAAATAAAAAGACAGAAATGGGGAAGGCTGGTTGTAAAGTGCATAAGATGGACATATTTGCCATGAGGGGCATAAGACAAGATGACAGTTGCAGTAAAAGGCATGCGGCGGGGAGAGGGGCTGCTTGTTAGCTGCTGTAATCAGACAGGTGATGGCGAGCAGGTTAAGAGGTGTGTGGAGGTGATGGGGTCTCCGTGTGAGAGGGTAATTGGTATTCAGACCTGATCAGATGTGTGTGACATTAAAGCGAATGTGAACTCCCACCATCGCAAGCGACTGCACTGGCTTCTTCAACCCACTAATTACTGCATAAATATTCCAATTAGACGACAGGTACTGATGAAGGAGGATTATGCTCCTGATGAGAAAATGTGTATGTGAAGGAGACAGATGGAAATGCAGAGACGCAAATGTTAGGATGCGTATATGTGTGTAGACAGCTG
Source organism: Labeo rohita (assembly GCF_022985175.1). Lineage (NCBI taxonomy): Eukaryota > Metazoa > Chordata > Actinopteri > Cypriniformes > Cyprinidae > Labeo > Labeo rohita. The sequence goes on from NC_066879.1 coordinate 2,701,676, forward strand.
CCCGTCTCCCATGTGACCCGTTCAGGACGTTCAGGAGAGGAATATTCATATAAGCCCAGTGTTCCTTAAAAATCACAGATACATCCTTTTTTTTTTTTCTTTTGGAGCTTGTCAGTATAAATCACCATCCACTATCACAGTACTGAAAACTGGACACTCTGGACATCTCTTTTTGTGCCTCACAGAATACAGAAAGTCATTTGGGTTTGGAACGACATGAGGGCGAGTAAATAATGACAGAATTTTCATTTCTGGGTGAGCTGTTCCTTTCAGTCTCATCCAGCAGCATCTTGCCTGACAGAGAATGTGATGTTGAAAATCTTCCAAATGTTCCATTTGCGACGTGGCTTTGTAAACACATAAGTGTGTCCTAGTTCTAATTGGAGTGCACAGGTGGAAGAGAGCGCAATCACTGCGTTAGATTAATGAGGGTCGCTCTCTGGTCCTGAGAGGAGGACAGATTACCTGCCTGCAGTAGGTACCACGACCCACATTCATGCTCCTGTGGAGTCCAGCTCAGCCAGTCTGTCATAGTCATTGGATTAGCAAGAGTCACTGCTCCAGGTACAGACTTATGATAACTTGTCAGAGAGAAAATAGAAAATCTTGAGATGACAGCAAACGTCATCTAACATGGCATGAAGGGTAGAGAACTTTATGTGCGAAACGAAACAAGATGCCAGAGGAATAATGATGACGACTGTAACAGAGCTGTAGCGCCAAAACCCCCATAGCAACCGAAAAATCACTGCAATAACTGCAAAGTAGCTTTTTTTTACTAAAAAGGCCACCAACGGATTTTATACTGTCATGTCTGATAAGTAATTTAATATTAATTTGTTAGAGCAACAACCGTTTTAATGCTTAATTAAATTTTTATGAATTTTAGTGGTAATCATTAAATTGTTATTATTAAAAACCTCCACATAATTTTAAAATTAGCATGAACACTTTTTAAATGATTTAAATTTAAATGATTTGATTTTGTTTTTAGAATATTCATCATCATATATTATTATTATTATTATTATTATTATAAATTGGAAGTTTGAATTATATGACAAATAATTCCAGAGCTAAAGTGAGATTATTACTATTATTATTATTATTAAATATAAATAATAAAATAATAAAGTATTATTTATATGACAAATAGTTTCAGCATAATAATGATGATAATAATAATAATAATAATAATAATAATAATATTATTATTATTACTATTACAAAATAAATGTATTAACTTTATAACTAATAGCTCTAGCACCAAAGTGTAAACAAATAAAAAATAAATAAATAAAAAAATAAATATAATATAATAAATATAATATAATATAATATAATATAATATAATATAATATAATAATTTTATCACTACCATTACAAATTAAATACATTAACTTTAGAACTAATAGTTCTGGCACTAGAACTTTATGTGAGATAAGCTATTTTTTATGTGTCAAATAAACTCAAAGCACTGAAGTGTAAAAATAATAATAATAATAATAATAATAATAATAATAATAATCATCATAATATTTTTTTATTATCATTACTATTACAAAATAAAGTATTAACTTCATAACCAATAGTTCTGGCGTAAATAAAGTGTAAATAAATAAATAAATGTAACAATAATAATAATAATCAATATAATATAATATAATATAATATAATATAATATAATATAATATAATATATAGTATTTTTATCATTATATTACAAATTAAATGCATTAATGTCATAACTAATAGTTCTGCCACTAAAATGTAAATAATAATACTTTAAAAAATAATAATTTACTGAAGAGTAAATAAATAAAATAATTTTATTATTACTATTACAAAATAAACGTATTAACTTCATAACTAATAGTTCTGGCACTGAAGTGTAAGTAACAATAATTAATAATAATTATTATTATTATTACTACTAGCTATGCTTATGATGATGATGGTGATGATAATCACCATCATCACCATCATCATTAATTATACTTGAGCAGCAGCACTATATAATTAATACGCCGAATGGTCTCTTTAGTTACTACAACTAGAAATATTGCAATAATTTAATATGATGCTAATGAGAATGGGACTAGAATCTGTGTCGAGAAAGCAAGGGATCACGTAGGATGGAGAAATAAAGGGGAAGTTGAAAGACTTCCCCGCAGGTCCGCTTAAGCATTCTGGGATAAATTGAATGGACCTCTGAATGACCCTGCTCATTAGTGGAGCAGAGGGAGGTTAAGGAGGAGCACACAACTGTGTGCGCGCTTGTGTTTGTGTGAGAGAGAGTGTGTGCGCGCGTAAGAAAGAGGGATCGCTAGAGCGATAGAGAGGGGGATTAATGAAGAGGTTAAAGAGGGGAACACGTCTGGTGGGATGGGTCAGTCTCTGAGACTCAGATGAGTTATGGGAAAGCTGTTCCCATGACCCACAGAGTTCATTTGTGTGGGTATGTGAGTGCATGCATGTATTGAAAATGAAGTCAACTGCATTCTAAAGTAGACACTAAGAAGACCCCGATGATTAGCTGAATTAATTCTAGGTGGGTCTGGAAATAATAAGTATAACAAGACTCGAGAGCATGTACATATCTCTGCTGTGCAACAGAGGACAAGCTGGAAAATCCCAGATATGATTTAGAGGCTGAATCACAATTTGCATACCTTTTACAGAGCACGAGAAATAAACACTATCCTGGGAATCAAGCACATACTTTATTTCAGCATGAAATAAAATCAGGTGCCGGGATACATTTTAAGGACGGTTAGAGCTGCAGTCTTACTATTAATTTTTGTCTTCTTTTGTAGCATCATCTTCCAAACATGTCTGAGGAACTGTTTTTATCTAAATAATGAAAGTCAGTGGGGTCCAAAAACAACATCGACCCTTTAAAAGGAATATTTAACCCAAAAATAAAAATTCTGTCATTCATGACTCACCTTAATGCCATTTCAAACTTGTAAAGCCTTTTGATCCTGCATAGACAGCAACGCATTCAAGACCCAGAAACACAGTAAGGACATTATTAAAATAGATCATGTGACATCAGTGGTTCAATGTTATGAAGCTACAAGAGTTGTGTGCAAAGAAAACAAAAATAACAACTTTATTCAACAATTTCCTCCCTTTCGTGTATTGTAATAATGTTCTTACTATCTTTCTGGGCCTTGAATGTGATAGTTGCGTTGCTCCAACTTTTTCATAGCGCATGGGATTTGTGTGTGATATTTATGGAAGCATGTTTCCACCACTGAATAAAGAATAAAAAATGGTAATTGTGACTTTTTATCTCAAAATTCTGACTTTTTTTTATAAAGTCAGAATTGCAAGACATAAACTCACAATTCTGGCTTTTTTTCTCTAAATTGCCAGTTTATATCTTGCAGTTGTGATTATATCTTGCAATTCTGACTTTATAACATGCAATCACGAGTTACTAAGTCAGAGTTGAACCACAATTATAAACTCGTAATTGTGAGAACATATAGGTCATTTTTTTCCCTCAAAATTGGACTTTATTAACTCAAAATTGCAAGAAAAAAAGTCAGAATTCTGAGTTTCAATTAGTCTAAATTAGTTTATCTCAAAATATCGCAATTCTGAGAATAAAAAACTTAATTGTGACTTTATATCAGACTTAATTTCTCACAATTGTAAGTTTATATCACACAATTCTGAAAAAAGTCAGAATTCTGACTTTATTTCTCGCACGTCTCAATTCTGAGAGAAAAAGTCTAAATTGTGACTCTGAATCTCGCAATTCTGACTTTATTTCTCGCAATTTTGAGTTTATATCACATAATTCTGAGAAAAAAAGTCAGAATTGTGACTTTATATCTTGTAATTCTGATGTTATTTCTCATAATTATGAGTTTATTATCGCATTTCTGAGAAAAAGTCTAAATTGTGACTTTATATCTCGCAATTCTGACTTTATATCTCGCAATTGTGAGTTTATATAACGCAATTCTGAGAAAAAAAAGGCAGAATTGTGACTATATCTCGCAATTCTGATTTCATTTCTCAGAATAGCACGTTTATATTGCGCAATTCTGACTTAATAACTCTCAATTGCGAGTTTATATCAATTCTGAGAAAAAAAGTCAGAATTGCGAGTTTGTATCACGTAATTCTGAGGAAAAAAAGTCAAAATTGTGAGATAAAGTCACAATAACATTGTTTTAATTTTTATTCCATAGATATTAGCCCAAAGTAGCATGCAAAAAGTCTATTTGCAATTATCAGAAATATCTCTGATACATACCCTGAGTACTACTAGGATACTTTGCGGACTGAAATTCAGCCATGATTTTTGCAGCATTTTCAGCATCCTTGCCACTGAACCTGTGACTGTTGTCCTGCTCTGATGGGGTGTTCTGGGAGGGCAGATAGCTGCTCTTCAACTTGAAAAGGTCACAGACAGCTCAGAGGACAGGCTGATCATTAAGTTGATTCTAACAGCGCTGTTTGTTACAGTGCAAGAATGTCTCTTCACAATGTTGTTCACAGGAAACTAGGGACACACCACAGCTAAGAACTAATTATTTTCTAACGCAGAGAGGACGGCTGAGACAAACACTCTTTGTGGAATGGCAAGGTGTATGTAAGCACACACATTCGTACACTCAAACCCATTACCAGATGAGAAATCCAAAAAAAAAAAACGCATGACACACTGATCAACAGTTCTTTGAAAGAAAAACCAGACGCAGCTTCCTGGAAGCATGCTTGCTTTTACATGTATGAGACGTGACTGACCTCTCTGTCGATGCCCGTAGCGATGGTGCTGATCTCTCCGGTGGCTCCGTTAATAGTAAACATGTTAGGTATGGGGATGTGTGGTGTCTGGCTCAGGATGCGATAGTGCACCAGTCCGTTTGCCGTGGTGCTGTCGTCGGCGTCAAAGGCCGTTACCTGCATTACAGAAGTGCCTGCAGAGGAAGAGAGGTAAACAAGCACGAATCAAAACACTAATGCATGCATAATCGCTCCATTTCTGTCACAAAGCAGCTGCGCTTGTTTGTCCGAGTCGCTAAGAACAAACACGCACAAACAGTGGCTATTTGATCAGTGATTCAAACTTTTTGTACTGCTTCCCAAGTCAGTGCAGTGTCCAAACGTCATATCTGATCTCGGGGTGTTTTTGTTATTATTTTATTATATTTATATATATATATATATATATATAACATTTTTGGTTATTAAGATTTTTTTGAGATTAAAAAATGCATCAATTTACAATTTATATTTAATATTTAAATGTTAAATATATATTTAATATGTAATGAAATATTACATCTTAAATTACATCTTAAAAGTTCAGTTAAATATTTATATAGCATTAAATATTTAAATATATATCTATTTAACGTATATATAATTATTACATAAATATATATATTATAAATATAATATTATATATAAAAAAAAACTAAAATGACTTTTTTTTATAAATTATCTATATTTTATCTATATTTTTATATAGTAACCAGAATGTGTACCATTCCAGTCAAAACAGTTTTTTTTTTATTAATAACTACGAAAAGACAAAATATTTTTATATTTTCATAATCAGGAACATAGCCCAAGGAGGGGCAAAAGGTTTCTGTTGTTGTTATAGAAATTTTTTCACACTTTTTTTATTATTATTTGAACACTTTTTTAAAGATAAAACAGGCATCATGATGATAATTCAAAGAAATGTAACTGTTCCAATTTATATGTAATATTTAAATATTTATTATATTTAAATACTTAAATATTTATTATATATACATATTTATTAATTATCTATATTTATTAGATAATATATTTATTTATTAGATATTTATCTATATTTTACTAGGCTGACTTGAAATATTTAAAGTTATAAGAAGGTAAAGCCAGAACGTGTAGAATTTCAGTCAGAGTAAAACTAATATGTTTAAAATGAATAACTAAAAGACAAAACATTTTAACATTTTAAATTTTAAGGACATAACCGGGACAAAAATACAAAAATGACTACAGCAAAAACGGTCTGCTACCTTTAAAGGCTCCTTCTCTTGCCTCTTTTAGTACGAGGTTGCGTGTTTAAAAACAGCAATTTGAGGCTGGGTGCGTATGAGTGTGAAATGTGTGAGTGCGAGGTGTCATGTGCCGTATGACGCGGGTGGGGGTCTTTAGTCCCCAAAACAAGTTTATCGATTTCTGAAAGCTTGTCTCGCACCATCTCAAATGTGAGCGAGCAATTAGGGGCCTCCAAATAGAGAAACGGAGGATAAACCTCCTTGCGACGTGGGCAAAATGTCACCCTGTCATTCTGTGTTAATGTCATTCTGTCGCCCCTGTGTTCCAGGCACTTGTGTCATTTAATATTAATGGCCACGGCGACCCAGAGAGCCGGTCCGAGGGGGGCGGCCAGCCGCACGTTTAGCCGCGTGGGGGTTTCTCCGGCCTCGCTGTAATTGTGTGGAGATAGTACCATCATTTGGTGACAACACACCTACGAGGGGATAATTGTGGCTGAGAGTTCCATTTCAAAGTTCATTAAGTTTCAGAGCAGAATCTGTCACTGCGCCCCATGAGAAAGAGGAAAAGGAAGAAATGAGCGAAGGGAGAAGAAAAACAATTAAGCCCTCTTCTGATAGGGCTACATCAATTTTTGAACAAGCAGAGAGCGAGCGAACACATGCGGAGGGATGAAGAAGACAAAAGAGTTGCATGTCAACTCTGTCGCCTTCAATTTTCAATGAGTGCCATTCTGTAACGGGATTAAATGCTCTTTATGTGTAAAAGTGAGAGAGATGACCGTGCAGGAAACAGTTAACCCCTGGGCCTTTTCAATTGCTTTTTAATTTGAAAACTAATTCAATGCTGTAATTGCTTTTCGACTTAAACCACTGAAGCTCAAAATTCCTCCTTTCATTAGACGCGTGCTGGTCGGGAGACTCTCTCTTTCACAGGTATATAAGAAATTGGGGAGTCATTAGTTTTAACAAGTTTAACATAACCAGCCTGAGAATGGAAACCGACCCTTGCAGCGCCGGCTCGGCTGAAAGCCGCGCGTCCTTTCGAAGCTGCCTGATGCGAAAATAAGTATTCTTTTCAGAGCGGAGCGCGCAAAATCCATCTCGCAGTCACTTTGTCCCAATTTTCAATTGCTCGCGGTACGGCCGGATCGCAACGTGCTTACGCTGAAAATACGACATAAAAGCTCTCTATACTTGACTGTCCGTCCGAGACAAGCTGCTAGCCAGACTAAACCAGTCCTCCAAGCTGTTATCACTCCGTTTTCCACTGCAGATTACACTCAGCACTGTCTCACACCACCCTCACGGTGAGGCTTTCAAAGCAAATCTGTTTTGTCAGGGCCGTAGCCATATGGAGTCCTTTGAGGACTATGAAGAGGCAAATGACTTTTCCTGCAAAAAAAGAGAGCCAGAGGCAGACGCCTACTTTAAGTCCATTAAACTGATTGAAACATTCCTCTCTCCTCTCAGCGCTCTCTTTTCCCCTCTCTTCTTCTCTCCCGTGCATGGACGTCAGGGCCTAATTAACCCCCATGGCCAGCTGTCTGAGGCTGAGCGCTGAGTAGCGTCCTATCGTCCACTGTTAGCAAATTTCCTTATCGGCTGTGTGAAGTGCGAAAACGGAATTTTCTAGCCGTGCCGCTCTTGTTTTTTCTCTGCAACAGACAGCGAAAATATCCCCTTGTCATTGGTTATTTGCACAAAAGAACAGAAAGCCAAGTAAACAACGATACATCTGACTAAACTACGAGGCAGCATCAGATTTTTGAGGCCAGTAAAACGCAAAACAACAGAGAATAGTTTGAAGATAGATCATTTCAAAAGATAATTGGCTACAGCAGTTCCGCAAGCTTGGAAATAAGAGTTTTCTAAACACTGTCATTGGGTGGTGCAGCTGACTTTTTGGCATGCAAATTTTCTACAGGCTATTGAGGGAAAAAAAGCAAAAATTAGGATTAATTATTGTGAAAAGTACAAGAACACTCCGAGACACTTCTTTGAGAATGCGCGAACTGTGAAGCTGCCTTAACTGCTTCATACATTGTAACTAAAACTGGATAATTCCCCAAAAGAAAACTATTTATAAAGACTGCTTTTTTTATTTAGTCTGAATTGTTTAAGAGAAAGTTCTGTCATTAATTACTCACCATGTCGTTCAAAACCCGTAAGACCTTTGTTCATCTTCGGGACATTTTTTTATGAAATCCGAGAGCTCGATAGACAGCAACACAACTACCACGTCCAAGGCCCAGAAATGGAGCTTAGCGTTAGTTCTGGCAGGTCACGTTAGTCAAGCTCGCATCAGCTGACACTCAGTTGATCCACGTCTACCTCTAGGGATATGACGCCAATCATAATTCCCTTTATAAGGTCCTTTGAGTCATTATTCAGCAGCTATTGCTTTGCTCAGGAGCACCCACCTCCATCCCCAACTCCTCTTGTCCAGTCAGGACTTGACTTTGGATATTTTTCGTTGAGACAAACCACTGAATTATGTTGTTTTATATTTATTTTATTTTATACCCACAACAGAAAATGTATGCTAATTGTAAGTTAATTGATGATAGTGGTCCTGACAGAAAGGCAGTAAGGTCATGCGTCGTGCGTACTCTTGTGAACATGTCTTGAAGACTGACACAGAAGAGAAGAAATTGTTGAATTGAGTCATTATTTTTGTTTTCTTTGTGCACAAAAGGTATTCTCATAGCTTCATAACATTACGGTTGAACCACTGATGTCACATGGACGATTTTAACGATGTACTTACTACCTTTCTTGGCCTTGAACGTGTCAGTTGCATTGCTGTCTATGCAGGGTCAGAAAGCTCTCAGATTTCATCAAGAATATCTTAATTTGTGTTCTGAAGATGAACGAAGGTCTTATGGGTTTGGAAAAACATGAGGGTGAGTAATTAATGACAGAATTTTCATTTTTGGGTGAACTATCACTTTAATATTCTGTTTCCCCTCAAACTCTTATACAAAATCCATAACACAAAACCAATTCAAATCCAATCCAAAATGTATTTTCCTCTCTGAATACAATGATTACATAATATCATCAAGCTTATGCTGTTTACTGCTGTTGTAATATTATCTATCATAATCTATCATAATCTGATGTATTTCTGAGCAAATCACTGAATGAAGACAAACTGTAGGGAATAACTTCCGACTATGTAATTTATCACATACAAATTATTTTTTGTAAATGTATTGTATATAATACATTTACCAACATACATATAAATAAATATATTATAAACACACACACACACACACACACACACACACACATATATATATATATATATATATATTAGGGCTGTCAGTTTAACGTGTTAACTTAATTAGTTATGAAAAATAACGCGTTGGCCCCGCCCCCTGATCTGTATATCATCTTATATTTCATATAGTTGACTGTTGACAAATATGATGCAGGGCAACAACTCCATAAATGCAGTTATGCCCTAAAATTCAAGATATTGCTGCAAAAAAATGCCCCTGTATGTGTTTTGTCTTTATATTTATATATATCACATATCACACAATATCACACAGGCAGCAAGAGCATGAGTGCTGATATTGTCTTGTTTTATCACCATCTTAAATGTGATGCCACAGCAGAATTGTTGCACTTCTCTGAGCAACACAACGGTGGTTAGTTTCTGAATGAGTCCACGTTTTGAATGAATTGTGTGAACCAATGATTCAAAGGCCCATTCATAAACAGAGCCATTTACTTCATTTCAGCCATTTGAACAAATCAAATGAATGACTCATAAAGACATTTACCGCCACCTGCTGGCGTATTTAGTTTCTTGTTTGAAGTATCATTTCATTTAAAAATAATAATAATAATAATAAGAACATTAAAGGGAAAGTTCACCACAAAAAAAATTACATTTTGCCATCATATATTCACCCTCACGTTGTTTCAAACCTTTCTTTTGTGGAACATAAAAGAAGGTATTTTGAAGACTGTTGGTAACAAAGCTGTTTTGGTTACCAGTGACTTTCATTGTATGAACAAAAAATACTGAGATGTTCCTTAAATTATCTTTTTTTATGTTCCATAGTTTATGTTATGTTATATATGTTATGAGAACATAGTTTATATTTATTAAGTTGTGCAGCCTAAATGTTTATGTGTAATACATTTTATGCTGAATCAAATAAAATAATTTGTTTCTAGCTACAATTTGTAATGTTGTAATACTTTCTCATTTACCACAAAAATTGCTTTTTTTCAGTCAAATTTATTTTATGTGTGTGCACATCCGCATGTTCCTGGTCTTATTTACAAAGATTAATTTAAAAGAAAATTGAACAACTAATGTTTGTCTTGTAATAAAATTATTACTAAAGACAACCTGTGCATGTCATATAATTTTGGAAATAATCTTTCAAAATAAGACCAGAAACATTTATTAAGAAAGGAAATAGGATAAACTTCCAGTAGTTTCAAGTAAAAATTAATTCCAGAACCTGTAAGAGAATTTTTTTCCCACTTGTACAAACAAGGCTCTAGAGTGCGACCTAATTTCTCAATAGTGCGACTAAAAAAATCTGAGGTCACACCGGTGCGACCAGCCGTTCGAGAGAAAAAAAAAAAAAAGTCTCTGAGATTGTGGTTCATCAGACACACATTAGGCCCATATCGTGGTCTAAACCAATCAGAGATAGTGAAGGGAGTGTGGGAAGACCATGGCCAGCAATTAGTGATGCGTGGATGTCGGTTAAATCTGCAGGTGCTGCGAATAATCCACGGGTCGGGTAATAAAAAATGCATTCTGATTATTTGCGGGTGGGTCGTGGGTGGATGAGATAAATCAATAATGATGCAAATATTAACTACATTTTCTAAAATGTGAACCCGTTTTAAATACTTTTTTCATCAGGCAAATCTGTTTGAAAAGTTGTGACAGAAAAGGTGACATACCAGACAAAGTTTGAAGGGAGTTACGCCTGTTTTAATGCTATTGAGTAGGGTAATATGCAGTGGTGTAGTGCAGAACCTGTTTATACCCATTTCTTTATCAGTCGGCTTTGCGTACACCCACTTCTAAATCCCCTCTGATGCGCATCATTCAGTAGTGTCCTGCATTAGCCAAAATCATGACAGGGCACCATTTCTAATTAAATCGTATGTGAATAAATGCAAATATTCACTCAAATCACCCAGCAAAGACGGTAATGACCGTGGTGCCGGCTTCCTTTGAAATATGTTTGATGATTGCGCCTGATGCGCCCACGCCGCCCAGATTTGCTGCCTGTTCATACACGAGAGCGTGTCAAGGGAGGGACGCCGAGTATTAAAATAAGAATTATTATTGATTACTAATTTGAATCAGTACATTATAACGAAAACAATACATATAATTAGATTTTTATGATCAGAAATTTCTTAAACTGGGTGAACCCCTGTAAACTTTTGTCCAAGGATCCAGTAGGCTTTCAAACACCCAACCGATTTCATCAGAGATTGCGGAAAGTCACGTCCTGATGTCAGTTAACGTTATTCTTTTTAGCGTGGATTTGCCTTAAAAGCACGAGTGATTATAAGCTTATATACGTGTGCAGGGATGTGCAGATCAGCTGAATCTGCTGTTAAAAATGAACCATCCATTCATCATATCATCATGTAAAAATAAGAATTAGAATAATTGTAAATGGTTTAAATGCGATGCGGTCGAAAATGTGGGTGTACCTAACTTTTGTGCTGGTGCACCTAAGAAAAAATGTTAGGCGCACCAGTGCAAAAAGTTGACAAACATTTTTTTATTTTTTAAGGAAAATAAATGCTGACTTGATTTGACCGAAAGAACAAAATGCAATTACTTTACTTCTTGTATCGTTTGCAGTCATGACAATGAATCAACAATTATGAGGGGGAAAAATGTCTGGATTCACACTAAAGAGTTTAATTTGATACAGGTCTGAATCACAGCCGAATTGGATTAAACTTAAATTGGATTAGTTCTCTAAATGCACAGTAATTGGGTGATTACTTGTGTTTAGGCAGCAACGGACACAATTCAATTACTCTATGTGTCTACACCTCCAAATAGGTATTCTGTTGGCAATGAAATCAGTAATGTATCATTTAAAGATGGATCCCTCTGTTGAATTGATCTGATAAGTTCACATACATCTGCGGCTGGTGATAAGGACACTTCCCTGCATGCTCCTCTTTGAACGTGGCCTGTAGTGCAGGAGCTGATGGAAAATCCGCTGTAATACTTCAGAGACACTCTGATATGAGCATCTGTTTGGTCTAAGCTTCCCTTGGTGAGTTAAACTGATAAACATGTTCCTTCAACGCTCACGTTTAAAATATACAAAACATCTGCTGCGATTAAATCCTTGTGATCGCGGAAGATCAACGGCCAATATTGGCATTGCCATTTTCAAGGCAATGAGATTAACTGCGGCCTCCCGAGAGCCCAGAGCCGGGTTTAGCTTGAATTCGCGAGAACTTCATGTTTGTGATTCGCGTGAAACATGGAGGACGTCAGCACGGACAGCAGAGGGATAATGGAACAGCCTGTAACGCGTCCGTTTTCCATGGATAATTTACAGTGCTTGTTTGGCGTGGAGCAGACCCACGCTCTACTGAAGGGAAACAGAAAATATTGTGCTGCTCTTTTTTTGCTCTCTCTTTGTTTATGAATTCCCAAGAGAATCAAGTTTTCTGTGTGGAGAGCTCAACAAAATAAAGACTAAAGTTTTGTCCTCAGAGACAAGCTTTCTGGGCCGTAACATTACAGAAGTTGGACACAATCTGACTCACAGTCTATGCTTTGGCTGCTCAGTGAGTCGACTCTGACGGCTAACACCCCGAAGAGGTGGAGAATAAAGGAAGAAACCGAACCTGTGTTTGTTAGACACGACGGGAATGCCGGTTCAAAGAGCACAGAGAAGCGTTCATAGAAAGGGCTGATTCGCATGGGTTCTCAATAAATCATCAAGAGAAAAAATAAGATTCCCTTGTTTGTCTTATATTAGTACAACGATAGCGATGAGAATCTGATGCATACTACAAACTTCAAAAATGACAATCAGCACACATCTTGGTTATTGTTTGTTGTGCACACAAATCCATGATCAACATTCTGAGGATAGATGATATCATTTTTCCTGATTGTGATTCTGTGTAAATACATTTAGGCCACCTTTTTTTGTGACATTAAGTAGCATGTGTTAAAATTATATGTTACATTATATATGAAAATAATATTATTAATACATAATAAAGTAGTTAATAAATAAATGCGTGTGTATATATGTGTATGAAATATGTATGTTAAAATTATGTTATATTATACATGAAACAGAAACTAGAAAGTAGTTAATAAATAAATGTGTGTGGGTATATATAAATGTGTGTGTGTGTATACACACACATATACACAACATAAAGCTGTAAGTAATAATAATAATGCCATTATTATAATTTATAAAAGATCAGTGTATATTAATAAATTATTATTATTACACCACATCATAATTAATAAACAAATAATAATAATAATAATAACAATATCATTACTAAAATGTATATAATATCAATATATTTTAATAAATTCTTTAAAACTAATTAGTATTATGATATATTATTATTATAGAATAATAATAATACTAATTATTATTATTGCTACTACTAATACTACTAAGTTATAATATACCTATGCATAAAGTTGTAAGTAATAATAACAATAATAATTAAAGTTTAAATAGGATTCATCAGTATATTTAATAAATTATTAAAATGATTAATACTACTACTATACCACATGTCAGTTAATAAACAAATAATAATAATAATAATAATAATAATAATAATAACAATAATACCCTTGTTAGAATTGTTAATATTATTAGAATTGCTATTATTATTGTTGTTGTAGTTGTTGTTGTTATTATTATTATTATTATTACTACTACTACTACACATATCAGTTAATAAATATTGGTATAAAAATAAAATATGAAATATATAAAATATATAAATAATGTATTAAAAATAATACAAATACCTAAATATATCACTGGACATCATAATTAAATATTATTAACAAATACCAATATAAACATATTATAAACAAATAATGATAAATATGGTATCATATACCTCCGCACAGAGTAGGAAGTGATCTTAATGTTGACTGTGAAAACATTTGTGATGTCATACGCTGGTAATGATGATTTCAATCATTTTTAACACCAGAATTGTGAAATCACCAACACTGTTCTTGATAATTTACTAATCATGACATCACCATAATGTTAATTTATGATTACTTTGAGCTTTTCTTTGATGGCATATAAAATGATAAACTATACACATCATCACAGTATAATCACCACCATGACTTTTATTGTGGATGCATACCTGGTTTGGACCCTTCAGCGACTGATCCGTTGTAGACCTGATTCTTAAACTCGGGTCTGTTGTCATTCATGTCAATGACATAAATGTACAGATCAATAGGAGGCTCCATTTGGTTCCCGTTAATATCCACCGCATGGGCTCTGAGCTGTGGATGAGACGACAATAAAAGGCACATTAATTAACAATTCATACTTCACACATAACTTCACCTCTGCAGATGCTTCTGTGGAAAGCACAGCGCTGATATTAAATCAGATTTAAGAAACTCAGAGGCTTTAAAGATCTCTGCGTACTCGGCGGACGCACCGAATGGAAATTGCATTCATATTTCATACGTTAGATACGGGATCCGGTGGGAAGGCATTGCGTTGTTCCTATCTAAAATCCATGAGTTATTATTCAGAGAGGACTTCCAGAGGAACAGAGTGCGAGTTGGAGTTAGCTTCACAAAGCCTATTTTGGTTAGATTGCTGAAAAAGCGTGTGAGGCAAGATAAAACTTTCTTTAATTCAGATAAACATCCCCTTAAAAATAAAGTAGTTTTTTTAGTGATAGAACATTCCCACGGGAGATGGGATAAGGGAGGGGGAAACGAGAAACAAAAGAGCAGGAGATAGCGCAAGAAAGAGACCGAGAGCGAAAAAGCGAGGGATAGAGGAAAGGTTTAAGGCTGGATTAACTCCAAATTCTCTTCTTTGAATTTATTCACTACAGAATTACATGCGCGCGCACTAAATAAAACTATTATCCTAAAATCCCTCCCCCGGAATTACATCCCAAATAAGAGGGTTGCATTGCTCCATGCGCTATACACCGATACATCGACATTCTAAATGCATCCCTGCAGTAATACGACACCTGCCGCCAAAAGCTTTCATTTAATATCGCCCGAGACGACAGGTTTTCGTTGTGCGCGGCAAAACTAACTGTCAAGCAAACAAATAAATAAAGACGCACAACAGGAAAATCTGTTTCCTCAGCTGCTGTGCTTAGCATTCTGTATGGCTTGGTGATGCGGCTGTGTGTGTGTGTGAGCATGTAGATATGTGTGAGATTGTCTGTTGTTAGTGGCTGAGACACTGCATCTTTGATCTGTCGACCCATGAGAGCGTGCGGACTGCAAATGTGTGGCTTAATGGCATTATTAACATGCTAGCTGACAGAACCGAAACGCTAGACAGAGATGGAGCGACGAGAGAGAGAGACGGGCTGGGAAACAGAGAATCCTTCTCTAGTTCTTTATCCCTTTGTTTATTTTCTTCTCCTGCCACTGTGTCAAAGCCGTCAGCTCTTAAATTCTGCAACACACTCTAGTGGTGGGAGACTTGTGGGCAGTGAAGAAAAACTACTGGAAACTCAAAATGAGGGAAAAACACAACCACAAAAAGACCTACAGAGTCAGTGTCATGCCTGCAGCAAATTCAGCATGGTCATTGTTAGGACAGGCCTACAGCACCTCTTCATCATTATCATTAATATTATCACAGAAGTGGTCATTAGTCTCGCTTTTAAATAAAACGCAATCAATACTGCGAGTGAAAACAACTTTCCTTGTTTTAATGAGACACCTGCGCTTGTTTGTTGTTTATAGATTCGAACAGTTCTGGGCCAATCATGGAGAAACTTTGAGAAAGACTTAAAAGTGAATTTATTCACAATGCAGTCAGATTTCAGTTCATCAAAAATCCAAGAGCTGCAGTGGATTATGTCAACATCAAAACTGCATTTGCAACCTATTTTACTTCCATGTTTAAAGAGACTGAATTGTTGGAGATGTGACCCCATATGTTCCTGCCACTTTTACAATCCTGACAAATAAAAGCAACAACTGATAAATTAAAAAGAAATAAAGACAAGCTAAATTAACTGCAACAGTAACTAAATATGGCTACTTTTTATGGCTTAAATTCATCACAGGAATAAATGACATTTAAAAATATACTGAAACAGAAATCAGTGCTTTAACATTATTACTGTTTTCTTGATTATATAAATGCAGTCTTGTTGAGCATAAGAAACTTTTAATACCTTTCGAACGCCAACGTGCATTGTAATTAAAAAAATCTATTTTTTAAAGGAGAAGTCCACTTCCAAAACAAAGATTCACATATAATGTACTCACCCCATTGTCATCCAAGATGTTCATGTCTTTCTTCAGTCGTAAAGAAATTACGTTTTTTGAGGAAAACATTTCAGCTTTTTTCTCCATATAATGGACTGATATGGTGCCCTGATTTTGAACTTCCAAAATGCAGTTTAAATACAGCTTCAAACGATCCCAAATACGGTTGTAAACGATCCCAGCCGAGGAAGTAGGGTCTTATCTAGTCTAACTATCGGTTATTTTCATAAACAAAATACAATTTAAATACTTTTTATTCTCAAATGCTCGTCTTGTCTTGCTCTGCCTGAACTCTGTGTATTCTGGCTCAAGACAGTTAGGGTATGTCGAAAAACTCTGATCGTATTTTCTCCTTCAACTTTCAAATCATTTCAAAATCATCCTACATCACTGTAAAAGTACCGACACAGTCTTTGCAAAGTGATCATGCAAAGAAGATCAAACACCCTTAACAAAAAAGGTAAAACAGCGATTTTGAAGATGAAGGAGAACAAGAGATGGGAGTTTTTCGACATACCCTAACTGTCATGAACCAGAACAAAAACAGTTTAGGCAGAGTGAGACAAGACGAGTGTTTGAGATTAAAAAGTATATAAATTTTATTTTTTTTATGAAAATGACGTTTCACTAGATAAGATCCTTCTTCCTTGGCTGGGATCATTTATAACCGCATTTGGGATCGTTTGAAGCCCCCTTAAACTGCATTTTGGAAGTTCAAAATCGGGGCACCATATCAGTCCATTATATGGAGAAAACTGCTGAATTTTCCTTAAAAAACAATTTCTTTACGACTGAAGAAAGAAAGACATGAACATCTTGGATGACAATGGGGTGAGTACATTATATGTGAATCTTTGTTTTGGAAGTGGACTTCTCCTTTAAATCCTTGCAATCACATTAACTGATGAATATTACACATTAAGACCACAAATGTGTGTTATGAAAGTAAATGTATTCAATTTTCATTTTATGTTTACTTAAAGCAGACATAACACCCAGTTTCTGCTAATTTCAGGTTAATCTTAAGTATCTATAGAGCAGGGGTGTTTCCTCAAAGGCAGAGTCTACTCAAAATGTTGAATGAATGAATCCACTGTGATATGATTGGATATGACTGGTTATGTTCGGCCGTGATTGGTCCATGTGATAAATCCCGCCTTCCACATTCGCAATCAGTCTGAATGAACAATATAATGGTGTTAATGGAAAAACTAATTAAAAGTACGTAAAAGACTCACGCACTTAGATATAACCACTTCATGTCCAAATAAGACTTAAAATGGCATGAAAACATGATCTGTGGGAGTTTTTAGTGAGTAATCAGCTTGGTAACATTTTAACTAAATCTCATATTTACTCAGCTTTGACGACTGATGATCCGAAAAATTAAAAAATAGTTAAAAGTTAGCTATTAAAAAGAATAACTGAACATAATTCCACAATTAAAATATATAGTTTAAATTGTTACTGCCTTGAGTTATTATTTATATATGTAATGTAAAACGCTTATTAAAAACACTAACTTGGTGAGATTCATATTTGGCTTTAATAAATAGAATATTGATTACATTGTTAATGTAAAAATATAAAATATAAAAACTTCCGAATCTTATATGAACCCTGAAGGAGTGTATTTGGCACACAAATACTCTGTCATGCGTCCAACTTGTTTTTGGAGACTTTGGCCATAAGACAGAATTCATGAAATAGCTTTAAACAGCCAGTTGGTGGTTTGGTTCCTGTGATGAGGGAGTCATCACTATTGTTAAAACAATTGTTTTTAATTATGAGCCATCACCATTGTTAACCCTAGGTTGCTCCAGGAGGATTGTCAGTGTAATAAGTTCATGACTGCTTTCAATTGCAGTACCAGAGACATCAATTCCGGCCCTTGTGATGTGCCAATAAAAAGCATTGTATTCTACTCAAGAAGACACTCACTGAATCAAACCTCCTCATAACGTTATGCCAAAAGCCTCGAGTATACATCTGGGCTTTCAGCACTAGAACATCCAGAGTTAGAGTGCAAATTATGAGCAGATATCAGATATGAGGAGTCACATGGATATTCATACAGAGGGGCTGCATAAGCTAACCGACGCACAAGACCCAAGGGGCCACTTAACCTTAACAGTGCTCATACGCCTATCATCCTGACTCACTAACTGCAGGCAATGTCGACCTCAACATAAACATGCATTTATACTCACACGCACACAGAATCATACACATCAGCTCTGTTTCCTGAGCTAATCCACTGAGTTGTCTCACTGCCTACATCTTATTTTCATATAAAAAACAAGATACAAACCATACACACATCATCAATCATTCAATCATATAGCAATCAAGCAATAAACATTTCATATAATCAATCATAACATTTAAACCAAATCTATATTAACATATTCAGTTCATTTAATTATAAACAATGCATAATTAATACTATCTTATCTTAATACAGTAAAAACTTAATATTGTAAAATATTATTACAATATAACAATTAAAAGAATGATTTTCTATCCACAAGTTTCCGGGGGGCGCTACTGTAAAAAAGAACGTGGGTACAACTTCTGGTGAGGCGGCAGTAGTAGTATACCAATGGTATTTTGTGTGCTAATTAGCGAAGAGGTTAAGTGTTTTTTGGACCATTGTTTACTTTGTAAAGTGGCACACGTTTATGTGAGATGTCATTACGGTTCTTAGGGACAACATATGCTGTTCGAATTTGTGTTCTCACATCGTTAGCAAGTCTGGATCACTAAATCTTGTCAACTAGTGAAATGACATTTGAACCGAGACATCAGAGCTTGTGTTAAAGGGCACGCCAGATTTAGCCTCGATTCACTTTGCTTGTCGTAAAGTTTGACCCCCAGATCTTACTTTGTGAGTACATTTTCATTGGGACTTATTTAATAATTACATTTTTAAATACCCAGTCATACAAGTAATATGAAGAATACTAATTATTTCAGGAAAATTAAATATTTGCCATAAGCAATTAATATATGTATATGTATATCATACTGATATTCGTACTGGCATTTAATGGCACTGTTTAATGGGTAAATTAATTTATCAGAGTCAGAAATTCAACAAACAAACACACACACGGTTAGGCTTTTATTTGTGCATATAACATGAGTCGATCTATGGAAATTGTGGTGAATATTTTTTCCGACAGAGCTTCACAGGCTTTTGGCTGCTTTATGTTTTACTAACCACCAGACTGCGCTGTTTTCGACACTCTCGAAGCTTTGAATCTTTTCCCGAAACAGTCAGAGGAAAGTCTCTGTGTTTCACGAGGCTTCATTTGCCCGTCACTCCTGTCAACTGTTGAATGAATGAGTGTCACGTCCTGCTTGTTTACTTTGAACCGGAAGACGCTCCCACTTTTGACGCAAGGCCTCATGGGTTTTCTATATTAATATATATTTGATATCATATTTTTGTGGAAACCATTAAACATTACCATTACCAAGAAGCTTTGAAGCTTTGAACACTTAAGAAAAGATGATGCCAACCCCACAGAGGACTTCAGATGATGCCAACCCTGAAAACATACAGCACTACCGTATTCTGCTACTAATTTATAGTGTTCTTTGTCTGTTTGATTACGTCATTAATTGATCTTTACCACACATCTCTACCATATGTACATCAAGCTACTACTACATATATTGTAAAAATGTCAATTTGGTGTAAAGCTGCTTTGCAACGATATGTATCGTGAAAAGCGCTATACAAATAAATTTGAATTGAATTGAATTGAAAACCATTAGTAACCTAAGTGTTTAAAAAGTGTTGTTGTTTTTTTTAATTAATACTTGAATTAAATTTTTTATTTTTCTTTAACTTAATACTTTCATGCAGCAAAGGTGCATTATATTACGGAAGCCCGTTTCTGCCACTGAACAAACAAAAATAAAAATAGGCAATTGTGTCTTTTCATCTTACAATTCAGATTTTTTTTTCTTGTATTTTTGAGATATAAACTCACAATTGTGTGTGATAATGTCAGAATTGCGAGATATAAACTCACAAAAGTGACTTTTTTTCTCAGAATTGCGTGATATAAACTCACAATTGCGAGTTTGAAAAAAAAAAGAAGTCAAAATTGCATGAAAAACAGTCAGAACTGTGAGATGTAAACTCGTAATTGCAAAAAATAAGTCAGAATTGGATGAAAAATGTCAAAATTATGACATACAAACTCGCAATTGTGAGAAGAAATATATATTTTTTGCAAGTCTGACATTCTTGCAACTGTGAGTATTTTTTTTTTTCACTAAGCTTGTCGCAGTGCATTCTGGGATTCTCTGATTTCTGCAGTGTCACCTTTGATTTTGACCCGAATGAGGTATCTTAAGCGACAGCATAATTAAGTTGCCTACCTTTTGGGACAGCCAACAGTAGAATACCTCCATAGGCAGCTCACTATGTTTAGAAAATGTATGCGCTCGCACACACACATCAGCTAACTTAACCACCATGGGTGCTGACTTATTCAGATATGCAGACCCACACTTACACACACACACACCTGGTGAGACAAGCCTAGCCGTAATTTAGACTGATAGGTAGACGCACAGTGCCACATCATCTACCACTCAATGGACCGGAGAGTTAAGAGAAGAGAGACGGAGCGAGAGAGAAAGGGAGCCATAAGTCAAAAGTAGGAGCCGCAAACAGAGAAGACCTCGTTTTATAGCCGATCTAAATATATACTAAGGGCCTATTGACACTTCCTCCAAAAGAGCTGAGATAAAGAGGCGGTTATAATTGTAAGGAACAACCGTGAGAATCAAAAGCAACGCGTTGTGTTAAGAGCGCGTTAGTGAATGACAGTCGGGGGAAGATGTGGCGGAGGGAAGGCTTGCTGGCAGCCCGCTTGTGACAGAGGTGGGGTGACAGGCAGAAACATAAGGGGGCAGGGTCGCTGTTTGATTTGATGCCCCAGCTGAGTTAAAGCATCGGGAGTTGCATACTCATCACTTGTGACAATTCAACACTTCTTTTCCAGACTATTTCATTCCCTTTCTCTCCCCCTCTCATCTGCACGTTGCTACTGAACCTTCGTCTAATTGACAGTTTGACTAACTGAAAAAAAACCCTGACGTGTCAAAGCAATTCTTTTCTTTGTCTCTAGCTTTTCTTCTTCACATTATTCATAAGGAAAAGAGCCACATAAACAGAATAGCGGAACAAAAACAAAAAATAAAAGCACCCTTAACAAGTGACGCCAGCCGGCAGGTCCGAAACGATTCATTTTTAATGCATTGAAAGCAGTTTGAATAGCTTTAATTGCACAATGAAGTATGATTCTTCAGATTTCTGCAAACTTTGCTTAACAAGCGGTGGCTTTACTAAGCCTGTAGCTTCGTTTTCGATATCTAAAAAGGCTGACAAGGCAACTGCACTTGTTTTGATGGCTGGAACTTTCTGGGACCAATCAGGTTCGCAATCAAGTCAGATCTCTGAGTTTGTAGGCCTTCGAGTCCTGATTAAAAGTTATCCTGAACAGCCAGATAACGAGATATTAATATTCATTCAAAGCTGGAGTTTATATATAAATGCAGACACTTGAGCCACAATGTATTTGCAGTACATCAAGTATCAAAACAAAAGCTGTTTAATGATCTATATAGCACAAACACACTTTTAAATCAAAACATTTCACAAACTGACGTTAGGCTTCCAAGTAATAAGCATCAAATATAATGAAAGCAAAAAGTATTTGGACACTTTCTGGCTGTACTAAAAGTGGAACACTAATTTTGTTTGGACAACTGTGAACTATATGGTTTTCCGTCAGAAAATTTGGTTAGTTCCGAAAAGTTTGAGCATTATTTTGTTTGCAAAGTTACTTGTTTTAATATTTTGTAATTCAATCAAATTCAGCCATTTGTAAGTATGTCATAAGTAAACATGTTCAACTAAGGCTACGGTCACACTGCAGGCAAATGTGGCCCACACCCAATCTCAGATCTGTTTTTCTCATGACAGTGTGAACAGCACAAATCACATGCAATCTGATCTTTTCAATTCTGTTTGTGCTACTTCCACTGCGAGCGCAGTGTGAACAGTCATGAGGACTCGTATCAGAAAAGTTTCAAAACTCTGCTCTTTTCAGTCACATCCATTTCTTTATTTTTCATATTGCCTGCACATAATTTCACTGACTTCTGCGGCAGATCACAAGACAAATACCAGGGTTCCCACCCAGTTCCATTTTAATTTTAATTCCATACTTTTCCAGTCTCAAATTTCCAAACCTCTCAGTCGATTTTCAGACCATATTTAACATAAATGGTTCATAGAGCATTATTTTGAACTTTATATTTGATATATAGTACAGTCATCTGTAAATATTTTTATTTTCTCAGTGTTTCTTTTCATTGATTTTCTTGAAGTGACAACAGAGTCTCTAAAATAAAAGATGACAGAATTTTACATGCACACAAAAAACTTTTTTGTGCCCATGAGAAATTATTCACATGCGCATGGGAATTTTTTGCATGCATATGCATTACAATATCTAGTATTATATTCCTTTGTGATTCAGAATAAAACAAGAGCATGGATGCACATAAATGAACAGATCTACTTGCTCAAAATTTGGCTTTTTTATTGTATTACCTCTAATATCAAGGCATAATGTCCAATTTAACACATGGTGTGGTGGCATAGAAACCATGATATGAAATGGACTGATGACATAAAATTTGCCAAGTTCAAGGGTCTTCAAAAAAGACTGATATTGTAAAAAGTGTTTGAATGAAATTTGGCCTTCATTAGGGCAATATGCAGTATTTCAAGGCCTTAGGTTTCTTTAACGCATACTTTGTGGAGGCCAAGAAACCACACAGTCAAATGGGCTGATGGCACAAATGCTCACACTGTCCTACATACTAAGTTTAATGGTTTCATAAAAGTCTGTATATTTTTTATTTTTGCAAAGTTCCTTGAGGCTATATAATACGGTGCTACGAATATTGTGAGAAAAAACCCAAAATGCTTATAACCTGTATTTTGCATAATCAAAAAGTGCATATTTGACAATCACTAAAGAATCACTAAACAGCTGCCATGAAATCTCACTTCTTGTGCGATAAATTTTCAGAAAATTCTTACATTTTCTATTATACATATATATATATAAAAAAAAAACTAAATAAGGCAAAAGTCTGGAAACACAAATATTTTTCCATATTCTGCTTTCTGTTTTTCCATACTTTTTCATACTTTTCCAAAGCCCATAGGAAACCTGTAAATACTGTAAATGCATAATCACTTACTTTATGTCCTTTGTGTTTACTTTTTTATGACAGTGTTGCAAGTGTTGCCAGGTCCACTGTTTTCTCATGGAATTGGGCTACATTTGCACTGTTGCTGCGGGCTGTTTTTCAACTATGTGGGTTGAAGCGACCACATTAATGTGATATTTACCCCCTGGAATGCAACTGGGCTAGTTTTGGACTAGGTCTGAGAGCCAATTGGGCGGAATTTGTTGTGAAAGCCTGGCAACCCTGCACATACGGTTCAGTTTGGAACCTGTGTGAACAGATCTGGTATTGGCCACATTTAAAATAAAAATATGAACGGCTATGCAAAAAAAATCAGATCTGAGCAAAAATCAGAATTGAGCAGTGTGAAAGTAGCATACGCCTAAAAATTGTTATTTTGTTCTATAATGTAAGGCATTCATACATTTTAAAAAGAGGCTTAAGTGTCCAGATACTTTTTTTGGATCACTGCATATAGAAAAAAAAAAAAAAAACAGTTCAGTTCTAGTTTGATTCCAACTGGCAAAAGGCCATAAACTCTTGCAAACTGGAGCATGTTTCTTAAATGGGTTGAGGCCAGTTCCACTTTAAACAGGATCTGAATAGGGCAAAAATGATGTTTCCGAGCCAACTCTGGAAAAAGGCGCACTTACATGGTAGGAGGCTCTCTCCTCTCTGTCCAGAGGTTTAGTGACAGACATTTTCCCTGTCACAGGATCAATGATGTAGACGTCGTTGGGAGGCTGGTCTGCTCCGGCTCCTGTTATACTGTACCGGATCTCAATCTCTTTGTCCTGGTCCGATCGAATCTGTAATAAGACGACACAATGAGTAGAGTTCTATAGATAATCAAACACAAGAGGCTGTGATGCATTTAAACTGTCAGTTTGCTGCTCATATAGAAATCCTTGAAATCAAACCTTTAAGTGCTTAGTTTACAAGTTTGTATAAATACACGATGCTGCTTATATTTTCTGTGCTTTTTATGTGCCTGGAATATGACAACATTGCACTGCACAAACGATCTAATCTTTAGGCTTCGGTGGCATCAGGAAATTAAAAATTGTACAATAGATAATATGGCAGTGACATGTGGAGTCAAATGCTTGCTTATTAATCAAAGTCAAGGCAGTGTTCCTTCCCAAACAGTAAATAGTATTCAGCATCAGGGTTTGATACTTGACAGTTGGATGGCAAGTGAACTGGGCCATTGATCACAGTGATAATGCTTTAGTAGACACTTTCCCTCAGCTGCGTGACAATTGCCTGCCTTGTCTCAAAATGCCTAAGAATAAAGAAAACAGAATGATAAAGCTACATAGAGTTGTTTATTAAAGTGATGTGTATATTTTTCTGTTAAAGTACTTTCAATCTCAATCTTCATGGGCAGAGACAACTACACAAAGAGTGGGCACAAGGACACTACTAAAAAAATCACCGTTAGAATGATTTCTCTTGAAACACCGGTGCTTATAAAACCGCATCCAGAGAAATGTGGGACCTAAAACAAGCATTATTTTTGCAATTCCAATTACGCACAGAAATTATACACTTCAGAGAAAGAAGTCGTACTGTATGTACTTTCATTTAACAACTGACTGACATAATGAGTAAAAAAGTGACATTTCTGGCCTACTTTTAATTGAAGCTGGATCATTGCCGCGTACAAAATCCTCGTCTTGGTATATTTCTTCCAAACTCTGTTTGATGTAAAGAACAGATGCATACACAATCCTCTCTCGTTCTTCCCTCATCCATCTCTTTTCTGTCTCTCGTCTTTCTATCTGGCATCATTAACCATGGCATGGCTCAATGCGATAGACGTTTCCCTCTTCTGTTTTCCCCTTCTCTTCCACTGAAGCAAGAAACATGTTGCAGAACCGTGGGACATTAAACATCTGGATATCAATCTGCTTGATGCTTTTGGTTTGACAGAGGATGTTTCCCACAATGGTTCTTCTCATCAAAAGTACGATAATAACAGATTTTGTTGAAGCATGTTTTAGCCTGTTTATGTAACAAAAAAGCTTGTCCTATAAAAACACCCAAACAGTTTATGACCTGATCTTTTCATTCTAAGTGGATCAGACATACTTCCATAAAAAAACATGCTTTTAGACTAGAAATGAATCATAATTTCAGAATAATCAACAGTATAAGTAACAAGTTTAATTAACGTGTTCATTAACACATATGACAAATTAAATGTGTAATATATTAACTGGCATTAATGTGTTATTCAAATTTTTAAAAAATGGCAAAGGAAACTCTTTTAAATTGTTATGGTCATTCTGTTTTCTAAAAAGTGCTAAACTTATCACCACCACAATCAACAAATAGAAGATTTGACTTGCATCTGTACACGTGTGCAAGGAAGAGCATTGGTGCAATAAATACTGTATGCAATTATAATTATATAATAACTATAATATATAATACTGCGGTATATCTGTGCATCAACTGACAGCCCAAGAAAAAAATGTGCACTGCACACAAAAACACAGAAATGCATTTCTGCATTGCAAAGTGCCTTTTTTTTTGTTTACACCTCCGGCTTCACTATTTAATACCCACCCTTACAAATTTTAGTGCACTGGCTTCTCGATAAACAGGAATACGAGTGAAAAAACAGGAGAGCGGAGCGGAGATATCTTTCAGGAGATGCGTTTATGCGCGCCCACATAACTATCTCCACTTTCAAGCGAGGCAACACTTCATGAAATATCACCAGATTCGAAATTATGACCATGTTTCTGTGTGTCACTGGGCTTTGCGATGCGCAAGACATTTGATGTGAGGGGATTTTGTGCTGAAGCAATCAAATGTAAACCCTGACGCGCTTGAGTCACGGGATATAAACCCCACACCCCGCCTACCCATTTCGTGAGCCGTGGGTCTGGAAACCATGCGTGAAAGTGAAATGACTGGTGAGCGTGCTACAGTCCTTTTTTGCATAACGTATTCGGCAGACTGAGCGTGATGCCTTTCTCTTCATTTCACTCAGACACTGAACTCCCACACATGACCTTTCGGTGCAATATCTGAACCTCGCTCTCCCACTCTTTATGCTTTGGTAAAGTTCTCTTTCTATTTAAATGGCTGCTAAAACATCTAAGAGATACGCCGCTTAGGACACTGAGACTTGGTATATTGATTTGGTAATAAAACGTATTCCTGGTAGCTTTCAGTACAGCTCGAGCCTCCATTCAATATCAAGGTTTTTCAAAATAGACAAAAAGCCAGGAATCAAAGTTCAGGATTTTTCCCTTTTTTATCTTAGTACTTTCCTGCATGAACTGGCAATCAAATCTGAAATCCCAGAAATAGTTCTTTGTATTTGGCTAAGAACATGGCGGCTACATATCAATTTAGAGCCCGAAAAGGGATTGGAAATTTCTTGCGGTAGGAAAAATAACATACCGCAGCATCCTCCTTGCAAACATTTGAAAAATGAATGGCTTTCTGGGAGGCTGACAGGTAAGAGATTGGTATGTGGGCTACATAGCATGGATCAAAGAGAGTTTTTCTGCTCAATAATTCAGCAGCCGTGCTGCACCGTGAACACACACCTAGAATATCCACCTTTCCTGATTCAGATGAATCGACATTCGCCGCTCGAGCCATCCCGATGACACATCCGCTTAAATATCCCAGAGGGAAGGAGGTAAGGTCCCTTGTACATTTAAAAGTCTCTTTAAAATTCCTCCCGTGGGCAGCCTGAAAGGATTTGTCACGTTCGAAACCCAGGCCCCCCAAACTCCCTGTTTAATGAATGTTCTTTATAGTACTAAATTGAATAAATGATGATCGTGCCCTCGTTAAGTCCCCTGGGCTTGATTGAGTCATCTGAATTCAGTCCTAATGACAAAAAGCAATTTTTGAAATCTTCCTCCCACTCGTTAGTTGTAGAATTACAGCGAGCGCGGGGTGAATAGGGGGAAGACGACTAACACGTGAGGAACGTGCTCTCTCCGCAGATACCATGTTGGAGATAAATGCTGCGTTTCTAGGGCAGGTTCAGAGTGACTTCTGCCTTTTTCTGGCGAACTTTACCATCCTGGGAGAGGCTGTATCAGAGCCCCTTTCAAAAGAGCAAATGGAGTCAGGCGAGGGATTAGCACCAGTGCCGTGGAGTAATTCTTTACAAGTAGTGACACTATTAACTACATTTTCTTTTTTCTTTTTCTTTTTTTGCAGTAGTTTGACAGCTGTTTTTGAACAAGTGCAATACTTTTTGAAACAAAATTATGTCAAGTTAAGCTCTTACTGTCATTGTTTTTTATACTCCACGTACAATGTAAATTTCAATGTATTAACTTTAAAAATCTTGCAAACTTACTTTCTCAGAAAAATCCAGTTAAGGCTGCTCAATATATTCAAGTTTACTCAGAAGTAGGGAAGTGATGGTGAGGAAATTTTCCTACCTGTTAACCTGTTGACGTGTGACAACACCGGGGGGGAGAGTTTTCCATCTTTTCCAAGCTTTTCTTCACTTTTAAATAGCTTGTAAATGCCCATGCGCATTTTACTTTCACTTTCGAATTAGCGACAATCAGTTGATTGAATGGAGCACAACAAAACAGTACGACAAACTCATTAAACATAGAATGACTCATTTATCAACAAAACGAATAAAAAATACACCATGGTATAGGCCTAATGTAAAATAACAAATAACTTCCACAAAGTTTAAAAACACGGTGGAACCAAATAGGCTAAATAAGAAATGAATGTTCTTCCAATGAGTTTCCAAAATCTCCTTTTAGATAAACGGCAACAGTCAACAGGCGCTTTTGTATTTCATTTCGAAACTAAATCTTTTGCCAACATCTTGCCTTTATCCCCTCACTTATCAGCTCGACTCACTCTCCTCATGCAATAAATTAAATCAGACTCCTGCCGCTGATCTGTGATGTGACTGTTGTTCGATCGCAACACTGCATTGAGCAGCCGCATTCAGTTTCAATTGTACTGTCTGTTCTCTAACTGAACTAAATGAATTTTAGTTTAGTTTGCGGTGGGCAAGTGACGAAACCGGTGTTGCGGCTTAACAATGGGTAAAACCTGTAATACCAACTATCGTAACATGCCAAACACTAAGTAAAACTAAGAGACAGTTCACCCAAAAATGAAAATTACCCCATGATTTACTCATATATATGACTGTCTTCTTTCATTTGAATGCAATCAGAGTTATATCAAAAATGTCCTGTCTCTTGCAAGCTTTATGGCAGTGAATGGCTGTTGAGATTTTGAAACCCAAAAAGTACATCCATCCATCATAAAAAGGCTCCAGGAAGCTAATAAAGGGAAGTGAATAAAAAACATCATATTTAAAACTATAAACCGTAATCTCTAGCTTGTCCACGAGAGAGTGGCGCTCCTGCGGATGACGTAGGACGTAGGCACAGTGTAAGCTCCGGTGAAAATATGCTATATTCTCACGAGAACCAAGTTCTGTTTGCAGCAAAGGAAAACTAGTCTCCTTTTGGCTTATATTGAAATCCTCCAACATTCTTCTTTACAAATCCTCGTTTTGCACTTCTAATTCATGACCAGTGTTTTGTTTTGCTCTCTCCTCACTTCTCACCGTAGCTTACACTATGCCCTACGTCATCTGCTTCAAAAGGCATATGGAGCTGTGTGGAGTACTCTTTATGATGGACGGATGCACTTTTTTGGGCTTCAAAATCTCAACAGCCATTCACTGCCATTATAAAGCTTGGAAGAGCCAGGACCTTATTTAATATAACTCTAACTGCATTCGTCTGAAAGAAGAAAATCTTATACATCTCAGATGGCTTGAGGATGAGTAAATCTTGGGATAATTTACATTTTTGGGTGAACTATCCCTTTAACTAGATTTTTTTTTTTCTGAGACAATAGGTTTGCAAGATTTTTTCAAGCAACAGTAACATTGAAAAATTACAGTGTAGCTGCTGCATTAAAAAATTAAATAGTTAAAAAGTTAAAATGCATTCTTCTTTATTATAGTACACAGTGATACATTTAGAACAGTTAATAATGATAATGTTTATTGTTACTTTTTCAACTCTTTTATATATTAGGTGTATTATATTTTTCCTAGTTGTTCTCAGTGTAACTATATTTCTTCACATTTTCACAGAACACAAAAAATGGCACCCTTGAAAAAGTCACACAGAGCAGTGAAAAGTTACTGAAATTAAAATCTAAAAAAAAAAAAAAAAAATTCAAGGAAAAGTCAAGGAAACTTCAACAGTGAATATCAGTTTTACTAGTTACAGTACACTCTAAAATATTTCATACAGACTAGAATAGAAACTGGTCTTTGTAAGTGCTATTGCTTTAAAAAGCCTCATCCAGTAGTCATGAATAACTAGAAAAGTCATGGTGAAAAATTGTGGGAACCCTGTAATTCATTCACACCCTCAGTGTGCCCCAAAACATGCTTCTGCTTAAATTATAACACTGAATAGTCAAATATTTAAATGAAGCTGTAGTTACTTTTTGTTAGTAGCCTTTAGCGTAACTCCTTTTTTAAAAGAGTTGCACGCTTTAGTCTAACTACTTTAAATAAGCTTGGTGCAAAAACTGATTAGCACAGTTTTAACTCTAACAAATGGCAAATGCATTTCTTCAAAGCGAAAAACCGAGACAGTGCATTCAAGGTAAATTTGAATCAGTTTACGCTCCCTGAGAATCGAACCTTCACTGCAGGGTTGCTGGCAGCATATCAGTTGAGCTACACAAACCTCTTGACATGCAGGGAACGTTCAAAATACAGCGTAATGCTCTTTTACATCAGAGACTGAATCCTTCATTAGCTTTTCTCTGCATTGCCGTTTTTCATTTTGGGATTCGGCATAATGAAACAGACAACGTTAGAATAACAAATGTGCTATTAATTTCAAGTTATTTGAAGTTATTCACATGTGCGACTGGCAAAGTATGAAAACTCAAATTGAGAGAGAGAAAATAAAACACACAACTGATCAAATCAGATAAAAAAAAAAAACCCAAAAACTCGGAGCTCATTGAAATGCGCGACCGAAGCCCAAAAAGTAAGTTTTTTTTCTATAGGCCTCTCCGGACTCAACTAAAGTGTCTTGATGGCCCTCTCTTATTTCCTGCCCATCAGTAATGGCTTTTTCTTGATTTTATAGTATTGCACTCTGGTTTTATGACTTCTTATTGGCACTGTCTGCTCTTCCTGTGAGAACCCGAGGCATTCAAGCAGGCTATGAGAGTCAAGAGCTCTGTGAGGTGCTTGATGAGCTGGTCAACGGGTGCAGTCTGATGAGTGTACGGTCAGGCGCTGTTCTCCAACCTACAGGCCACCTCGAGCTTCCTACAGGCTGATTCGATAACTAAAGCGCTGTGGATTCTCACTGCACTGAATTTGTCTTTTAGTGTCCTTTACTGCTGCTATTGTCTGCCACGCACCTGATATTTTGGTTTTATTTGTGGTGGCACTTGTGTGACCTCTGCTGAGAGCTTGCAACTTGCAAAGTTGCTTTTTTACAAAGCGGTTAAATACAAAACGGTCTGCTGTTCAACCGAGTGTGAATGCGTTTGTGGGCGTACATGTGTCTTTATGAAGGTTCTCTGATTACATATTGTGCTAGACCGATCGCACTCAATAATTCAGCATACAAGCCCTCGCTCGACTATACGGAGACCGGGACTGCTGTTTAGTTTCATTGTCTTCCGTCCAATACTCCTAAGACAGACGGATACAATTCAGCAGGATGAATCATCTTCCTGCCAGCATGCAAAAGGATGAGCAATGCACCAAAAAGAAAACGTGAGAAGCCAGAGTAGAGGATTTATTGAGAAAAGAAAGAGCGGCTGAAAAATTTTTTAGAGTAACGGTTGAAACTTATTGCTTTGGCAGACCATTCAAGACGCTTTAGGAAATAGTCGTGCACATTTAGAAGATTAGTCACATCCTTTAAGGCCAAGGTTCAAAGCAATAAACAATAAACCTCTCTACATCATAGGAATGTGTCCAAAACCTGGCAGCTTGAAACAAATTACCCTACAGTAGATCGCTTTCAAAAGTGTCTATCAAACGCTTCCCCTCTCCGTAAATTTGACAGCACTCTACTTCCGTCAGTTTTATAACTCTCGGAATCATAACATAGTTTCTTATGTTTAACATCAAGGTGATAACCCAACAAGCTGTCTAACTGTTCTCAAGGCTTTCTGTCTCGTTTTGATCCGGGATGGTGTATCTCCTCAAAGCCCTGTCAGGATTGATGGAGGCTCTGTCTCAATGATGGACAAATTCAAATGCGGAGATAAGCCGATCAAGCTGAGAGTGGACAAGAGGAGAAGACAACAGTTGTTTCATGTGATCAGGTAACATTAGGAACTAAAGTACATCTGGAAATCATCACTTATAGATTCATATTTACTTGCAGCTTTTATTTTTAACTTTTATATTTATTGCAAAGCTAAGAGGAAATATAATTTTGTATTTTCTGAAAATCTGTTATGCAAACATGGTAAAATGTGTTGAGGTACAATTTTATATCATATCTCTTCTGATGGGATGCATATTACTAAAATATTCCCCTTAAGGCACTAATATGAATATGTGCATATCTGTACTAGAAGTACTATTTAGTACTAAAATACTAACATAAAACTAATATTTATTCATTGTGTACTAATATGTACCGATTAGCAACCTTAGGGTGCTAATATGTATATGTACTTGCATATTAGTACATTAAGGACTAAAATGCACACTTTAGGTAATAACATGTACCCGTAAGGTACTATGTGTATAAATAGTACTTGCAAATTACAACTTAAGTACTAAATAGCACTAAAATGTGCCATATATATATATATATATATATATATATATATATATATATATTAGGCACAACTATGTACCTTTTACCTACCTTCAGGTACTAATATATTATTAAACAATGCATATATATTTGTATATTAGTACTCTGAGTATTACTTACCACCAAAAAGGTACACTTAAGGCACTAATATGTTCCCTTAGGTACACTCATGTATATGTATTTGCATATTTGTACCTTAAGTAATTAGTACTAAAATCTTCCTTTAGGTACTAAAACTTATATAGTAAAAACTACAGTAATATGTACCTTTTCGCTCCCTTCGGCACCAGTATGTGTTGGTTTTATATTAGTACTCATTAGTACTAAAATGTACATTTTAGGTATTATTATTGCATCCTTGAAACTTAAGCACTAATTAGTACTAATATGGACCCTTAGTTACAATACTAACATGTACAGTTGCAATCGAAATTATTCAACACCCCAGAGACTGAAGTACTTTACAAATACACACTATACTGAAGATCCAGGACTTTATAAAATTGCATCTGTAACAGATTACTGGCATAATAAAAGTGATAATGTCAATATATAATGTAATATTTTTAAGTTCTAGGATTTTTTTTTTTTTTTTTTTTTTTTTTTTTTTACATTTTACATCTATGTCATAATTATTCAACTCTATTAGAAAACAGAATTAGCTTGAGCTGTTACACATACATACAGTTAGCCCATGCATGCGCTGAAGCTTGAGTAGCTAATATGGCAAAGTCAACAAAGCTCTCACAAAAGCTTTAAAGAAGCTATAGAGATGAAATAATTATTACTTTAGAAAGTCTAAGGCTATATGAAGCTTTCCAGGACATTAAAAGTTCCTAGAGACACAGTTGGCAGCCTTATTCCTTAGTTTAAATTGTGTTGTACCAGAAAACCTTTTAGGGTGTTGAACAAAAAAGCACAATATCATAAAACGTTTGATCAGAACAACTGAGGAAAACCTGCAATGCACAACCAAAGACTTGCAAGATGACCCAACGAAAGAAGGAAAAACATTTCAATGCAGTGTATAAGAACACCAGACAAATATGTCCTTTATGATGAGACTATAGGTAGTAATGTGAATATGTACTTGCAAATTAACTTCTAATTAGCACTAAAATGTATCTTATATATAAATTAGGCACAAATATGTACCCTTTACCTACTTTACGGTATTAATGTATTAGTGTAATGTGCATATATATTTGCATATTATTATTATAATTCAAATAAACATATAATATTATATATTCAAATAAACATATAAGATAAAATAAAAAAAATATTACTACAATGAGTACTAATTAACACTAAAATGAACACTTAAGGTACTAATATGCTCCCTAAGGTACAATTATGTATATGTATTTGGACTGTAAGTACTAATTAGTACTATAATGTCACTTTAGGCACTAACATTTATCCATTAAGAACTAATAAGTAAGTAAGTACCTTTTAGCAATCTTTTAAGGTATCAATATGTGTAGATATTAGCGTATTAATACCAATTTGTAGTAAAATGTAGAGTTTAGCTATTACTATGTACACTACAATTAGTACGCTAATTAGTGTTAATATGTACCCTTGGTTACAATACTAATAAGTATGTATTTGTATATTAGTACTCAATTATAGATAACATTTGTACTGCAGGTACTAATATGCAACTATGAATATGCATATGTATAACCCTTAGTACTAATATGCACCCCTAATGTAATTTACAGTATTAATATGCATATGTACTTGCATTTTAGTACTGAATGTACTAAAATGCACCCTTCAAGTGTAGAAAAGTTACAAAAGTGTACTTTTAGTGTACTGTCCCTGTTGTACAGTGAACATTATTATAGCTGAAAGCATAATTAAATTAGCCAAGTTAATTAATAAACAACATGCAATACACAGAGGCTTGTGAATGGCAGTCACTGCAATTATATGATGAACTTCAGAGTTCTGTGCACATGGATTCAGCCTGCTTACGGGTAACATGAAGACAAAATGGAAAATGTATGAAAAAAGAAGTCATGAATGACGTCTTTAAGATTGAGTTCTGGATGCTCAGGTTTAATATTTCTCAAGTGAAAGCTGGAGTCAGTCAAATACTCTTACTGTTAAATCCCATTAGAAACAGACGAAACTGTCTGTTCCACACAGGCTACTTTATTATGAATCCTAGCCTGAATTGGAAAGGAATATAGAGCAGTGGCTGGATTTTGAAATATGGATTTTGTTCTTCCCTACTTTTTCTTTTTTTCTACCTGCTTCTTCCTTTCTCTGTCTGGGTATGGACAGCATGAAGAGAAGTTCTATCTATATAAATGAGACGGCAATGGAACATGAGGGGGTGATTCAGCCAGACTGATATTCGAAATTTAAACCAGCTCTATTCCAATGTACTGAAACACGTCTTATTTGACTCTTGAAAGCCTCATTTCACTGTAATTCCTCAGGTCCTGTAGTGAGATTAATGGTCCGACTTTAATTCCAACAGAGCTGGGTGTACCTATAAAGGCTAGTTTTGTAATCTGAACCTCATTTGACTTCGAGATAATACAGAGGGTAATATTAAGAGAAGCGTCCATGTGCTGTAGGTACGGAAAAAAAAAAAAAAAAAAAATTCCCTGACATGATTAAGTGTAAAATGAAGGTATGTACAGCATGCGTAAGGACAGAAATGGAAAAGCTATGCTGATTACACTCACTAGGGAAGCTGCTTGGACTGAATACAGGACGTAATCATAGAGCCGACCGATATCAGGAGTTTATCACGAGGAGAATAAAGAGAAAGACTGAAAGATGAGCCACATCGCCAGGGCTGCAGTCATGCGGATCTTTTGTCAACGTGATCGATTTCTCTGTCTCCCCTGAAAGTTGTTTTTATTTTGAGACAGAGAGAGAGAGAGAGAAAGAAAGAAAGGGAGAGGGAGCGACAGTGCAGAAGAGAAAATAACCATCTGAGTGAAAAGACGAGAGGAACGGAGAAGGATGAAGAGAGACAGCCATCTGCACAGATACAGCCCAAATCAAATTGCATGAATTCACCACTGCATTCTCAGAGGAAGACGAACAGGAGATGAAGAGTGGAGTGCGCCAATAACCGCATGATGTAGACAAATAAAAAAATAATAACGTCAGAAGACTGGAAAAAAAAAACAGTGGGAGCCTGTTGCTTTTGCAAGGTTATATGTTCTCATATTTCAAAAATAGCTTTTAATCTATACACGTTAGAAATGTTTTGTCAAGTCATCTCATACATGTGCGTGCCAAATATAAGCATCCCCAAAAAAGTGTTTTGACGCTTAAGGCGCCCTTACAAAGGTGTGAATGTCTTTGTGCTCATTAACAAAATGTCAAACTGAGTGGCAGTCAAATACTACTACCAAAAATAAGTTAATTAGGTTTCAAATTACGCTACGCTTTAAATTCGGCACATATAGCATTTTTAGAATTTTGAATTATAGAATGCTGTATATATCTAAATTTCCGTCACAAAAAATAAATAATTTGTGTCAAATATGAATTCATTTTTAAAAATGCATATTTGAGATACAAGATGGCTGGTCTGCTAGGACTTTCTAGATGTACAAAAATGACCATGGAACAATTTGGTTTAAAGTAACTAAAATAAATAAATAAATAAAAAATGCATTTAAAATATGTGAGATGGTTTGTGTGCAAGGATCCCCAAAATCTACAAAACTGACCTTAATGCTAAATAAATAAATAAACAGATCTAGTATCATTTGACGGTTGGTTTCACATATCTAATGCAATGGAATGAATATATTTTTAAAGGGGACATCGGGTGCCCATTTTCCACAAGTTGGTACAGTATAAGTTTTTAGGGTCTTCATGAAATGTCTGCAACATACTTTGATTAAAATTCCTCAATGGTTGTGTAAAGCAACACCCTTTCTACCTTGTCAAAAACAGCTCTGTTCACAGCGACCCGTTTTGGTGAGTGTCTCTTTAAATGATAATGAGCTACTGCTCACTCCACCCCTCTGTTTTTTTTTTCTTGTGCACTCGGTGGCACGTTCAAACCATCAAAAACAAAACTAATCCTCTACATCCTCAGTGGCTCTGATTGGCTCTCTTGTGTTTACTTTTACATCCAACTACAAAACACCTAGATTGCTTATGAGACACTGTTGTCGCTATAGCTGCTGAAAAATGGCTGACAGAGTACAACTGGCTGAGGGCGGAAATATGCAAATAGAGGGTCATGGGCGGGGCCTGAGCATGATGACATCATACTGCTCAGAAAATCAAAATGGCTTGATATTTGAGACTGTTTAGGAGTGAATGGATTTCTATCATTTTTACAAGTCTTAAAGGCTTGTTAATGCTGAGAACGCAATGAGACAGTCATCAAGCCATGCGGCAAAAGCGTTTGTACAGAACTCCACAAACTGAAACAGCGTGAACCGCTTCACCAAGTCCCTTTCCCAACTGTG
This sequence comes from Labeo rohita, assembly GCF_022985175.1. Lineage (NCBI taxonomy): Eukaryota > Metazoa > Chordata > Actinopteri > Cypriniformes > Cyprinidae > Labeo > Labeo rohita. The sequence goes on from NC_066879.1 coordinate 2,738,804, forward strand.
AGGAGGGGAACGGACTGCTGTTGAAATGAGATAATTAGGAAGAAAATTAATATTAATAGGTGCTAAGAATTGAATCACAAATGCAATTACTGCATTAGCTTTGCAATTAAAATAGCTGGCCGCTGAATAGTCGGATACTCATGGAATTATGGGAGTTTTTCCACATATCAACAATGACATTAATTTCCCAAAGTCAGCACAATGGGCGAGCAGTACAAATAGAGCCTTTATGTATTCCCTGGTAGAGTCCAACTGTATTCTCCCGGCATGAGACTCTCTTTTTCTCTCCCTCTATAAAAGCGCAAGGACCCCAGAGACAGTGGCACAGGCTAATGACTGCTTTCAGTCCAATCACGCTGTGTCTATTGAAAAGCACAATGGACAAATCCCTGGGTACAAGCTAAGAGGTGGGGCAGCGGCGTGAAAAGGGGGGCCGGGTAATTAGAGAGACAACCTCTACACGACTGCAGGAGAAGCGGCGATGCCGTTGTGCTGCTTCTGCACTTTTTCTACCGTGCTAGTCGCAGCCATTCACCTCGCCCATCTTTTTACTCTCTCTCTCTCCACTCCATGCTCTTATAAACACACACGCACACATAGCATGAAGAATGGATGCGGGGAGAAATGTCAGGCTCGCTGGCGAGGCAGGGAGGGATAGAGAATAAAGAAGGAGCCAGAGATGCAGATGAGAGAGGGACTTAATAAGGGGGATGGAGCGAATCATGGCTATCATAATGATGTCACTGGTTAATGGGGTGTTAGTTTAGCGTTATAAGCCTCCAAATGGCTTCTAGTATCTCTTGGGTGAAATTTATGGCTGTTCGAGCCACAAAATAAAAAAGTGTTTTCACAACAAACCCTCCTAAGGCTATGTTGGGAATGACATATTAGCATACTACTATACCGTTTACAAGTTTGGTGTCAGTACAGTTTTTTATTGATTTATTTTTTCTAGCAAAAATGGGTTAGCCGTTTTGATTTATCAAAATGAATTACATCTCATGTTTTTAACTATAGAGACATCAGAGTCAGCGGCAAATTCCATAAAAATTGCCTGAGGTAAGGCTGCTCTTGGCAGGTTCATGAGTGCTGACGTCCTGGAGCTCAAAACTCTGAAAAAATCGAAGCAAATTTTCACACAGACGTTATCTTTATTAACAAACCGTATTTTTGAAGTCTAGTGTAGCGAATTGACACACATTTTAACATCAGTGTATATGAGTAAGTACACACGGTACGTGATGTACATTTAAGTGTAAATAAATATGATTATTTAGCATTTTTAATAACATTTTGCACAAAAATGTTGTTTGGAATTCTGATTAATTAATGAGTCAGCAGCTATTATTTCCGGTTCATTCATTACACTGGCAAAGGGTAACTCTTGTGCAATTCATTACGGGATACAGCACTCCATGTAGTGTGATCTGTATTACACTGCTCATTTTGGATGAATGAATTTGGGTCATTCAGGTACTGAAATTTAGCAAACATGTGCCAAATCGGCTATGTGGATTACTCCGCTGTGGCGAACCCTCATAAAGGGAGCAAGCTGAAGGAGAGAAAGAGAGAGAGAGAGGTACTGAAATTTAGCATGCTACTCACAGTATACACACTACATACTGCAGCACATTTAGCATGATATATATACACTGTATAGCCCATCAAACAAACATGTGTCAGCGATAAATATGCTTCTGTCAAAGACACAAACGTCCACACATGTAAAGAACAGGCCGTGTTAGAAACCTCTAACACATATACACATATTGCATACAAATATGAGGATTGCGTGGGCGGTAGAAAATGCGGGAGGTCAGTGACAAGCATTCGGTAGTGCAACTTTCTCACAGGCTAAATTACCACACAATACCTTCTTAGTGTAATAGAAACGATCAGTCCACAACATTCTCATTATAATATGATTTAAAAAAATAAAACCCTCTCAAAGTTAAAATTACGCACACCCACACACAACTGGTGGCGTAAGCAGGCCACTCCATTAAGCCATTTAGCACAGGTTCTTGAAGCTAAAATCGTGTGGGCCCACATTCAAGGAAGTTCGGTACTCAGCGAATGAACTTTCTAACACTTGAGCGAAGTTTTACATTACAAGTAGGCTACTATACATCTTGCTTATTTAACGCCATAGTTATTCAAGGCCAGCGTGCGAAATAATGATCATTCAAACTCTCCACTCAAGTGAATATGTTACCCTCTGACCCATGCTTTTACTGCCTCTGATTAAGTTAGGCGGTAATAGAAGAGCCCCACCAGGACACTTATGCTAGCTGTAATGCTATAGGCTATGTATGACTGCCAGTTTTAGTCAAGGAGCATTCCATGAGATCTAATTATGCTTCTACCACACTGGATTTTTTGCTTGAGGTAGAGACGTGTAATCACATAGCAAGCCGCTTAGATTAGAGCTTGATGTCTCCTTTGTGTGGGTGATCGCCCTCAGATATCTCAACTCCAGTCAAAACAGAATAACTAAACTTCTGTCTTTCATTGGTATGCCCAAGGAGTTTGGAGCAAAACTGTTTAGATTGCATATATGACAAAATTGCATAAACATTTTGGCCAAGTCTTTGTTCTCTCTGCCAGTGCTTAAAGAAACAGCTCCCTCTAAGATGAAAATTCTGTCATTGTTATTCACTCTCACCTCGTTCCAAACCTGTATGACACATCGGAAAAATGTGCTAGATGCACATGCAGTTACAACAAAGCTTTTAAGATTAAAAAATGACACACAAAAAAATCCAAATACGTATCACAAAAGTGGTTCATATGATGATTCTGAAACCAAAATTTGAATTTATAATCTGCCCCTCGAATGAGTTGTTAAAGAGCACATTGGATGTCCATTTTTAAGTTGGTATGATTCTTGGTAGAGTCTTCATGAAATGCCTGTAATGTATTTTGCTTAAAATGCCACAATGGTTGTGCAAAACAACAACCTTTTTACCTTAGCTCTGTTCACAGTGAGCCATTTCGGTACATGTCTCTTTAAATGATAATGAGCTACTGCTCACCCCACCCCTCTGTTCCATTTTTTTGTGTATTCGGTGGTGCATTACCATCAAAAACAAAACAAATCTACTATGTCCTCAGTGGCTCTGATGTCAAGAAAAAATTAAGTCTGTTATGTTTACTTTTACATTCAACTACGAAACACCTGCATTGCTTACGAGATGCTGTCGCTACAGCTGCTTGAGCACAGAGAAAATAGCGGAGAGCGTACAACTGGTTTAGAACGGAAATATGCTAATACTGACAGTGTAGAGGCAGAGCGCATTTAGGCCATGCCCACACTGGGGGGAAAACAATCCAACGCTCTCCATTGACTTTGCATTGTGGGAAGCTGCCTCCTTGTCATTTCTGACTTGTAACAAGAAACAGAACAACGTCTAAAAGCTGATGTGACAAGTTATACAGTAAACACGCTAAAAAACCCAGAACTACATTTTTATAAGATGCCGACTCAAAAAACAGGGTGTTTGGGGACAAATAGTTGTGAATGTCAGGATATTTCACGTTGGGCCATGCAGATAATTTCTCCAACAAAAGGAAGGTAAGGAAAAGGAGCACACAGACCAATAAAATTTAGTGGGTGTAGTTCTCAGAGTAATATGACATGTTGCACTCTACTTTCGTGTCCTTAAATGCTTGTTTTTTGAGTTGACAGCTTATAAAAATGTATTTCTGGGTTTTTTAGCTTGTGTACTGTACACCTTGTCACATGCACTCTTAAAAAGGTTCTTTTTGGCGAAAGAAGGTTCTTTAAATTATAAAAAGGTAAGAAAGAGATGGTTCTTTAAAGAACCTTTTACTTAATGGTTTTTGTGGAACCAAAAATGGTTCTTCTATGGCATAGCTGTGAAGCACCTTTATTTTTAAGAGTGTAGCACCATTTAAACATTGTTCTGTTTTATAAGTCAGAAATGACAAGGAGGCAGTTTCCCACAGTACAAAGCCAATGGAGAGTGTTAGATTGATTTCCCCCAGTGGGCGTGTTTTTCAGATTATGACACGTGTCGCTCTGTCTCTATGTCAGCGGTTGTGGGCGGGGTCAGCTTGATAACTGAGAGTGATAATTGAGAGTGTTCGTTTTTTGGGGATTTAAAAATGGATTTTTATCATTGTAGGGTGGATGTGAAACCACACTGCTAAGACACATTTATATGCAAACACCATGTAAATGTGAAGTTTGCATCCAATGTCCCCTATAACCATGGGAACCAAATCAATGATTTTTCAAATGAATTGTTCAGATTTGTTTTGTGAACCAAATCAAGTGATTCATCAAAAAGATCCAACTTAAAGGAATAGTTCACAAATTTACTTTAGTCATATGAATGACTTTTTTGATAATTTATGGTGCTTTTGCATCCTTGAACCTTGAAAACGGTTCCTGCTCATTATAACTGAATGGAAAAAATCTTCAAACTTTCTCCTGAGTGTTCTGTAAAAGCAAGGTTACATAAGGTTGAATCAGTAAGGACAGAATTTTAATTTCTGGATGAAAGATTTCTATAATCCATTAGTTAACGTTCTTCAAAACATGACCTGTTCCCGCTTCTCTATCTTTAGTCTCAGCACCATTACTTTATTTATTGCACTATTCTGAAAAACAATCAGGTTAGCTTGATGTTGCAAACATGTCCAAGCTCTATGTTGCAAAACATCCCTTTCTATTTCTTTTCTCGGAGCTCAGGTCCAGGTATCATTGAGCAGCATTGTCAGGCGGAAGCAGCCATTAGCGGCATTAGCGCACATACCCCATTGCAGTTCGTTCTGTAAATCATCCATGCGACGACAAAGCCCCGGCTCTGCTCACCAAATAATAGGACACTGAGAATGTGAATACTGGAGCTGGCCAGGTGCACCGAGCTTCCCTATCTCCCCTCGGAGCTAATGGACCAATATGGGAGAATGGAAATTGATTCAAGCTAGTCAGTAAATTAAGAATTCACCGCTTTCATTTTGTGTGTGTGTGTTGGGGGGATGTGTTGTTTATTGGAATTCGAATTTCGTAGGTAATTGGGGATGTAGAAAATGTAAACAAGAATAAATGCTGCTTTGCTTTTATTCACGTCAATGAAACTCACTATTGTCCTTCGGTGCTGCGCCTCTCAAGACAATATGCAGAGAAAGTGACAATTGTGTGATAGAGGAAATTAGACACTATAGCACAGATTCTACGTCTTGAAGTCCTGGGAGTATTATATAAATTCTGTTTTATGTTTTTATGTTTTACACAGCAGCTTTCTTTTTTAAATTTCAACTATTTTTTATTTGTACTATAATTTATTACTTAAATAAATGTATTTCATTTAGATCCAAGTTGTTCATAACAGCAGATATAAGAAGCACGCTGTCAACTATAACGTTGGACCGTGAAAAGCTGCAGCGTGACACACGAGCACAGGCCTCACATTAGACAGGGTAAGTGCCAATGAAACCACCCAGATCATTTGTTTCCATTCTTATTACACAGTCAATGTCATTAAAATCGACTAAATAGTCAAATGTGTTGTTATTCTTAAGAACATAATTTGTTGGTTATATAATTACACCAATGAGATCCGAAAGTGTATTGATTAATTCTGTGAGAATTTTGGGAGCTGAAAAATGGGTCAGGCTAGGCTCTTGCTGAATGAAATGTGCTCAGATGTGAATTTCAGGGATTGAGTTTCATGATTTTAAAACAACATGCAAATGTATGGATGTAATTCAAGGTTCTGCGTGTTACATCATGTCCTTGGTACTACAAGACTTCTTCTACATTATAGAACCTGTTCAGAAATGCATAAAGGATAGGTTTTTTGATGAAACGTAAGCCTCAAAATTCCAAATTCTCTATGTAAAGTGAAATCCAGAGAGCTGAAAAGCAGCCATATATTTTTTTTCTATAATTATTTTAGTACAGAATAATCTGCTTTGGTATTGGCTGCAGCAAGTAATCTTTTATTGCCTGAAAATAGCCAACAAGCGTAACGTGTCACCGCCACACACCCACAGACCTAGGTCTCTAAAGCCAAACATTTAAGGCTAGAGGTGAGAAGGGTTATCAAAACTCTCCTCAAATGGATTCCATGCTTTTTCACAGGTTTTCTAATCTTTCCATATGGGTGGTTTAAAGTGATGTCCATGTGTCTGCGTGAGCATCGGTGGAAAGAGATTGCAGTAATCCACGGGTGTAATCTGAGGTACAAGTGGCCGTGAGGGAGTTTATGAGGACAGTCCACAGAATGCTAAGGCCAGACTCGAGTCTGAACGACAGATAACACAAACTTAAGCTTGTAGAACCCCAGAGGAGCTCAAGCATGGATAACACACCTCAAAGTACCGCAGAGGCGGGTACTTTTTTGTGCAGCTTTCTATAAAAACTCTTTATGAGAACATCCTCTTCAACATTTGGAGTACCTGCTGCCATTCCAACTATGTTAGTGTCTTGCAACATAGTCCTCCATCACATAATGTCTCTTCTTACAGTGCTCTCTAAAATACTTGATTCTGATTGGCCAGTAATTGCATTGAATGGCCTAATATAGCAGTATAATGGCGCTGGACGCAATATAATTTTCCTTAATAAAGTGATAACAAGAGTTTGATAAATGTTCAATATAATGTTTATGCACCAAAAGTGGATTGAAATATGCCACACGGACCATTTGTCCACTCATCTCAAAGTTCAAACGGCAGCACAACGCGAGCTTACTAGAGCAGATGCATTTATTTGCTGATGAGTCTCGGTCATGTGAGCACTAAACAGCACTGTGAGAGCCAGTGTGAAGTGCTTGAATACAATGAACAACACAAATGAAAGTTTATAGCCAGATGAAACAGAGCAACCAAACAGGAGAAACACTGTGTGCAAAGATACAGTGAGAAGGCTTTTTAATTTACAAATCGCCATCATTTACCACAGATTTACTGTAGTAACACTAGCTGCACCATGATAGTGGCAGAAATGTAGGATATTTATATTGAATATAATATTGAATATAAACAATATCACTCATTAGGACATGCAGAAATCAAGAAATTAATTTTTCTTTTAAGATATTTATTTTGTTAAAGAAAAATCTAACTGTTGTTTAAAACCACAATTAACAGTTGGGTTTCTACAACTTTTACTTAGGAGCAAAAATCTGACTTTAAACTTGAAAGAAATACAAATTTGAAATTTATTGTGATAATTATTGTTACAGACTGATATGAAATATTGTATCGTGATAATTTTTTTCCACATTGCCCAGCAAAACAGTAGAATGACCAATAAACTCTATGTTCCACAACTGTCACTTTTTCTTTTCATACTACCACTAGTTAGAATAACTAATTGCCACAAAATGTGACACTGGACCACAAAACCAGTCATAGGGGACAATTTTTTTGAAATGTGAAGATATACATCATCATAGAATAAATAAGCTTTCCATTGATGTGTGCTTTGTTAGGATAGGACAATATTTGGCTGAGATGCAACTATCTAAAAATCTGAGGGTGCAAAAAAATCACCTTTAAAGTTGTCCAAATGAAGTTCTTGAAGCATATTACTAATCAAAAATTAACTTTTGTTATATTTACGGTAAGAAATTTACAAAATATCTTAATGGAATATGATCTTTACCTAATATCCTAATGATTTTTGGCATAACAGAAAAATCGATCATTTTGACCCACACAATGTATTTTTGCCTATTTCTACAAATATACCTTTGCTACTTAAGACTGGTTTTGTGATCCAGGGTCACAAATTACCACTCAAAACAATTAGCTACAGACTATCATTAAAAATGTATTTGATATATATAACTAGAAGCTAAAGTTAAAGTGTTTATCAGGTTTGAATTCAGTTTATTTGTCTTAAAGCTAAAAAAAGCTATACTGATTTTTATTTAAAATAAATTCAAACTGACGAACTGATCTGAACTGTAAAAGATGTTCTCGGTCGGCACCGAAAGCATTGTCGATCAGGATCCCAACCATACATTACGCCTTACATCTAACCTAGCAGTGAACCCTGTAGATATGATACAAAAGATCCTGCAAAACCTCATTTCTCATCTCATCCTGGAGAAACTTAAGGAGAGGCTTTGTAGAAGCATTAGATGGATGAGAGATGTTGATACCCTGTGCCAATCTACCTCTGAGCCCCCTCCTCATCAACCCTTGACTCGGAGAGGGAGCACAAGTCCTCTCCTTACCTTAGAAGGGCTCTCAGCGGCAGACGCAGAAGAGCTGTCTGAAAGAAGGCTCTTGAAAATGTTCACCTGTGATACTGCTTTTTAACCTCTTAGGTTTCTTTGCGGTTCAAGAGACGTGGCGAGGAAAGCTCTGTCTTTCAGAAGTGCGAGGCCTGAGTAAAAGCCTCTGTGTGGAGACTTAAGAGAGGCTTGTTCTTTTATGTCTCGAAGGGACACAGTGAAACTTCAGTTGTGGAACTGTCTGTTCTGAGAGACAAAGCTCGCCAAGATCTTGAGTCTTTTCATTCATGGCTGAACGTTTTATCTGTTTTACTAATAACCAAGCAGTACGTGTGAAAATATTCCATATGATTGTCGAGCAAAAGCAATGGAGATGTCAAAGCAGACAGATGACGTTAAGGTCTTGCCTGTTTAATAAAAATAAACCCGGCTAATCTTCCAGGCTGTTCATAACAGCAAGCTGCGAACCGTAACTGTTACTGACCCTGACGAGAACTTGAGGGAAGGGTCCTCTGGAGTTTTCAGGCACGTTGATTGGTGGAATGACCCAGTCTCGCTTCTGTCGCCGCAGCCCATTGGACGAGCCTCGCTGGTGTTGTCGTGGAAACGTAATGAGCCTGGGATTTTGATAGTGGTTGTGGGAGGATCCGCCATAAACACCATCCCCAGCAAACTGTGGAAAACAGATACGCACGCTCCATATAAAGCAGATCTTGACATTCACACACAGATACAGTATATTAAAAAGGGACTATAAAGAATTCCATTTGATGTATATAGAATCATGATGATTCAGAAGGAATATCAGAAATGTGTTGTCTTTAATATCTCAAACCTTTTTTTAGTGAGATTAAGTGGAGAGCAAATGGAAACAAAATAGAGATAAATGGAGATATATATTAGGGCTGTCAAATGATTAATCGCGATTAATCGCATACAAAAAATAAAAGAGTTTGCCTAATATGTGTGTGTGTTGCATGTAACTATTATGTATATATAAATATGTATTTATTTAAGAAATATTTACAAGTATATGTATTTATTACAATATTACATGATTTATACTATATATAAATTCAAATATTTTGTCCATATTTATTAACATATTTCTCTTAAAAATATACATTAATTTGTGTGTTTGTATTTATATATACATAATAATTACACACAGTACACACATATTATAATAGGCAAACTTTTATTCTATATGCGATTATAGTCGTTTGACAGCCCTAATTATATATACACAATAGACAAAAAGATCAATTTATCAATACAATTATTAATCTGTCCAAGAAATTACTGATACACACGCACAAAATTAGCATAATCATTGTTTTAACATTATTTACATATTATTATAGTATTTAGTACTGTGTAAAATTACTTTTTATTTTTACATCCAGTTTTCATTTGAATTTAGGTTAAATTGAATGTTATGTGCATTGTTAGTTTTATTAATTTTAGTACTTTAAGATTTTCTATTTCATAACAAAAATTATTTTGAATTGGCTTTGAGATAATTAACTCGCCACTTAAACATAAATATCAACTAAAAGCAATATTTTAGTCAAATTGACTAAAATAAATGAATGAAAATACTGAATTTAAAGACTATGACAAAACTAAATGGAAAAACAACAACAACAAAAAAAAAAACAAACAAAAAAAAAACTCTGTTCAAATTAACACCGCTCAAACGGAAGGCGAAAAACTTGGAAACAGAGCGTAAAGAATCACAAGTGAGAACTCGAAGTCTTTTAAGTCTCCAGAGTTATAAAAGAACAGTTTAGAGTGTGCAAGAAGGTTTGAAGAGACAAACACACCTTTAATAGGAGTACATACCTGTCCAATTACTACTAATCACTCATTATATGTGAGGTAAAGGTACGAAACAGTGGTGGAGCTGTATGCGCGCACCTGAGCCCTGAGCCAGGATCGTAAACATAGCTGTGGGGTTTCTGCTAAAACGACCAATCAAAATGACAAATCACGTCAAGGCCTCTGTAAACCAGGCCTTATAACACAGCAATACCACAGTGACGCATACCATGACATTTCCTCATGGGTGCCCAATGAAAAAGATTGATGAAATACCACATCAATAATTTAGACAAGAAAAACTAGAGCTGCCGCTGACCCTCACTTGATTCATCCAAAGGCCAAGGAAAAGGGCTGAAGCGACCAATCAAACAGCCACTATTTGTCACAGCGACTGACTGTGTGTGCGTGTGCGGGGAAGGGGACTGTCCTGCGGTTCATTTAGTGTCTTTAGCACTCGTCTCTGAATTGTCAGATTTTCATGTAATCCTGTGTTGCCGTTTCTTCCCCTGACACCTCGACGTCTGTGGCACTGCATTTTCGAGCCGAGACGCTTTCGCCAAATCCCAGTCTTCTCTCTCTCTGTCTGTCTCACGTCCCCCGGCGGGGGTTGCCAACTCAAGCATGCGTAGGCAGGTCAGCCTATCAATGTCTCACAAACACGGTTTGTCGGCAGAAGAGCTCGAACAGATGTGAGGCAAATCTGAGCAAACATATTGTATTTTTTCCCTCTTTTGTTTTAATTTTTCACAGCTTGATGGCTTTGGCTGCAGGGGCTCGGAAAATGGAGGGATTGCAGCGGAGGGAGGGAGCCGTGAACGAGCGAGGAGGGCAGCTGTGAGGCGCTGATAAAATCACTTCCGCCTCAGCTCTGCTCATCCACGAAGCTTACAGGTACCCGCCGCAGCAACAGAGAGAGGCTGCGACGAGACCTTTCGGGGGGCGGCAGGTGGAATTACTGTGCATAAGAGGGTGAAATAGAGAAAGAAGAGGTTGGAGAATGGAAAAGAGATAGAGGCGAAATCAACTTGAGCAGCGAAGGCTAAATAATCCCCCCAGACAAAAGGCAAATTATAAGAAGGCATTCGAAACTCCTGTGTCTGAACCACCAACTCGACATGCGGTTAAGTCATCTTAAAAATGGCCATCGATGGTTCCATGAAGTAAGTAATAATTGATGACTGGCAATTAAATTATTGAAAAATAAATTGGGCAATGTGGGCATGATGTGAAAGACAGTTTTTGTCCTTTAAACATTTTTATACTCATCCCAAATCTCCAATTCCAAAACATAATTTTAGAGAGAGTAATGCAGGCCTGAGCCATTAATATATAGACTAAAGATTAAAGAGAGAGTGAGAGAGAGATAAATTAAGCTGGTCTGTGCGTCTCTCAACAGTGTTACTAAAAGTGAACCTGTAAGTTTAACTGCTTCAAAAACTGTACGTTACAACTTTGCTACTGAGAAATGCCACATAACTTTTCATTTGCAAATTATTTTTGTGTGTGTATGTTTCTACAGTATGAGTGGAAGAAAGAAAGCATTTCTATATATATAAGTAATAAAGGGTAATTTTTTAATCTATTTTTGGTCATTAGGGCTGGGTTTTGACACAAATTTCATAATTCGATTTGATTTCCGATTCGATCCGATTCAATAATGATTATTTTGAAATATATATTAGGTAGCTCAGTACATGCTAAATTTTCTCACAGAAAAAATCTCTCAACTAATGCTGTAATATATACACATGAGAGTCAGTTAGTACTACAATATTATAATACTGAAGGTTAAAATTAACTTATTTGTATACAAATGCTTAAAAAAATGATGTTTGTATAATAATAAAGTTACAATTTCATAATTATATTTCTACTCCAATTTATTTTTTAACATTTAAATGGTGGCTGTCTTAAAAATATTATTAAAACATAAATTAAACACTGAAAACAAGTAAAAATTATAATGAATATGTTATATGGTGTGTATATTTAGGAAAATGTTCCTCTGTAGAATTTTTCACGCTGACTATTGAGTTCTGATGTAAATGTGACATTGTTTATAAGCTGGTATACTGAAACCTTTACGTGGTTATAACACTGATTGAGTGATTAAATGACACAAGATACTTTCTTTTAACATATCTTTGAATGTTTATTTCATGCTGTAACTGGTTAAAGTGGAACAGACGATCAGTTCACGTATGCTTCACACTGATACTTCTCTTGAACTGAGGCGCTACAGCGATTTGTCACTCCACAAAAAACAGCACCAAAACGACATTTGCTTGAATACTGGACAGAATTTGAATTCTGAGACTTCAGATGCAAAAGCCTCTAAATCCATCTGACGTATTTCTTTAAAATTAGCATTTCTTTCTGGCTACTTTGTATAGGTTTCTATGTAAGTACTGGTACTTCTGATTGGGCTGAGGCTGGAATTTAGCGAGTCTGAAGTAAAAGTATTTGATGGATGTATGTGTCAGGAGCATTCACTCTAATTTTTGACCAAGATGGCTTTTAGCTGGTTTTGCATCTGAACTCTTCATATATTTAAAGAACTGTTCACTAAAAGGTTCTTATGGAACCCAAAATGGTTCTTATCTCACCCCTTTTGTATTTAAGAGTGTGCTCAGTCAGCAACATCACCGTTGGTAGGAGACATTCAGAGATGGTGTGACCAGCCGAATGTGTTTGAACACAGACAAAAGCTTCATCTCTCCCTTCACAGATCTGTTCATTAGTGCAGGGTATTCATCTTCTCGATCTGTCTCTCACTCCATCTCTATCATTTTTTTGCCTGCTGACAAACAGGACATTGGGAGCTGTGATAAAGACCTTGATTTATCAATCAGCTCTCATTGGCGCTGCAGAAGCATTCCTCCGAATGTGCAGCCAACAGCACGCAAAGATCCAGGCTAGTCTGATGCAGCGTAGCATGGCGCCGCCAACGAAAGGCACAGACTTACAACAGCATGCCTAATGAAAAGGTTTATTCCTCTGGTAGGGCAACAAGCACTGCACCCATTACAACAGACAGTGAGAAAAGAATAAACTAGAACAAGCATGTTGTGTTGTGGGACGGCGCACGGCAGATGTAGGGAATGTGCTGCTACGTATATGCGCGTGCATGTGTGTGAGTGTGTGTGTGGGCACATTCGGGAGTCAGCGTGTGTGAAATGGCTGCCTGGATTGCCCTGAGCTCCCGTAGCTCCAGAAGAACCAGCCCTGCCAGCTGGCTCCCCATCCCTCCCCGCTGAGAAGAAACCCGTTTGGGCATCAGTCAGCCTGCAGCTCTGCAGCAGACATCTGGAGGTTATTGTTCTATAGGGCCGCATTGCACTGCTTGCAACCCTGTCTGGAGTTTTTCCATTACACGCCAGTATGTGCAAATTCCCCATTAGGCAGCACTCATTTGCTACTTCCGTAATCAGTCTTCGCACCAGACCTCACCGTCGGGAGAAAACGGAAATGTACCTGGATTTTCACTGAAGTTCCACTATTAAAAAGGTGAGAAGAAAGAGCTACTCTGGGTTTACAATAAGTGCTGCAAAAACACTCAGCTAGGTGCCATTAGGGTCTTATTTATAACCAACACACCACTACTGAAGAAACAGGATGAAACCAAGTGTGCTGCACACGTCCTGAAGCCAAAATATTTTGATCGCCATCTGGTGGCTGGCTGCAGTATATGTCATAAACCTCACCCTCTCCATGCAAATGAAGGGAATGTGAGTGAAATTAAATCATCAAATTACACATCAAATACGTTTTTCCCAAATACATTTTTACCAAAGATGTGTTTTTCTAACAAATGCTTTTAATTAGTTGTTTGATGCTATAAAAACAGGGTGTGGCGTCATGATTGTGAGCTTGCGATTGGGTCTGGAGTTTGGACGGGATTTTGAAACTGCGGTTTCACTTCTTGATCTAAGTGATCTAAATGGGTCTAAATGAATCACTACTGTGCAGACTCAGGCTCCAAATGAATCACTACTGCACAGACTCAAGCTCTAAATGAATCACTACTGTGCAGCCTCGACCTCAGAATGAATCACTATTGCGGAGACTCTGGCTGCAAATAAGTCATTATTGCATAGACTCTGACTTCAAATCAATCACTAATAAGCAGACTCGGGGTTTAAATGAATCACTACTGCCTCAGAATGAATCACTACTGTGCAGACTCTGTCTCCAAATGAATCACTACTCTGCAGACTCAGGCTCTACTTGAATCACTACTGAGCAGATTCAAGCTCCAAGTGAATCACTACTGCTTAGACTCAGGCTCCAAATGAATCACTACTGCACAGACTCTGGCTACAAATGAGTCACTACTGTCCAGACTCTGTCTTCAAATGAATCACTACTGAACAGACTCGGGCTTCGAATGAATCACTACTGAGCAGACTCAAGCTCCAAATGAATCACTACTGCGCAGACTCAGGCTCCAAATGAATCACTACTGCACAGACTCAGGCTTTAAAAGAATCACTACTGTGTAGACTTGGGCTCCTAATGAATCACTACGGTGCCAACTTGGACTTGCCAACCCAACTTGGGTTTCAAATGATGTCACTGGCGCAAGGTAACAGGCAATACTGGGATGTTTCACTTTTCTGTGGTTGAAGGAAGTGGACAAGTGTCCTCTATCTTTTTTTATAATCAATGAATGAAACATCAGTGCAGTTTGACTCCTGTAGTCTCATTGAACCGGTTACCAGTAGTGCCAGTAGTAGTCCAATTCCTAAACAAATTAGTTTTATGGGGAGGTTATATTATATTGAACCAAACAAATACAAATAAACATATAACATTTTATGTAACCTGTTTTTTTTTTTTGGTTAACCAAAAACATAACCTGTGATGTGTGATCTCTGACTGTAATTTTAATCTGATTACTGAACAAATGACTTTTTGAGTTGGTACACTTTTTTTTTTTTTTTCACTGCCTTTTGTTGCACTTACAGCTTGTAAGACTTAATATCAGTTTAGTTTCAGACTCTTTGTTCATTTGACTTTATATAGTTGAGAGGAAAACATAACTAATGGCTGCTGAGCATAATTCCCAGCACACATGAATTCCAAACACAAGCTTAGGGGCAGATGAGGCTCATATCGAGCTAAATGCCAGCCAAAGAACAGTCCTGGGTATTTTTAGACGTGAACCATCCAAAAGCATAGAAACTTTGCTCAATAAAACATGTTGGGGGACAAAGAAACTGCACTGTTGTGCTGAACTCTAAAGCACTGGCTGGAACTTGTCAGCCCAGAAGGAGATACAACAGAATATACTAGAATGAAAGTTGCATATGGATGAAACCAATAAAAGCCACACTATCCAGGCAAATGCCATGCAAGTTTATAATGAACTACATGTAACCTACTGACATTTACGCTCAGCAGAGACACAAAGAACTGCACTGAGGGATATCTTTGTTGATACACATTTGATAACAACTAGCTTCCATATCAATGTCTTTCAAAGCATCTCTGCCAGTTCAAAGTAACAAAAGACTTGGTTACTTTGTAAATGAGATGCCTTGTTTTTAATTACTTTTATGGTGGTGTGTATGTGTGTATGTGTGTTACTTTATGTGAGTGTATTCTTTTAAGATGGTGCTGATCTTAAGTGCCAATTTCTATGCTAATTTCCCTTCTAAATATATCTGTCTTTCAAGTCAAGAGGCCAAAATAGATTAAATAAATATACAGACAGTAAAAAATACATCTCTATTGTCTTAGAGGAGGTCAAACTTCCTGTCAGCACAAGTAATTTGATGTAACATGCTTGTAACCCTTAATTAAAGGGTATTATGATAGTACATACCATTGTACTTTTACTACATGGCATGATTATCATTCAAATACCACGGTATTTACATAGTACTGCAGCTATTGCCATGTTAAAATAATAGCATTATCATAGTATTATGTAAAACAAGAAGAAGACCAATGGATGAACAGCAAACACCAATAATAATAATAATAATAATAATAATAATTAAAATAATAATTTGTATATAAATACAAATATATACAGATACAAAATACTTATTACTATTATTATAAGTATTACTATTATTGGAAATAATTAGCTAAATTAATAATTAGATTAATAATTAAAAATCTAAAAAAACGAATAAAATAAAATAAAATAAAATAAAATAAAATAAAAAATGGTACTAATATGGCTAACACTTACATAACTTTCAGCAAATCAGTTAAAGAGTAGCGGGAAAACCTTATGCTACCTAATTAATATTCATTAGCCAAACTGATAAGGTTCATTATATCTCCCTTTACTTTGTCTGATTGTTCCTACGTGCTGCTTTATGGTATTTCATTGAGTCACTTGAGGAGAATTAGTTCATGAAAATCACATCTGTCAAAAATTAGAGACAAGCCGGACGCAATTCTGGCACGCATATAGATGAAACGCGTCTTAATGCTGAACTACTCTGAGAGCTAAACTACTTCATTTTTATTTGGATAATTTTTTCATTAATTATTTATAGTCTCAACTAGGTCAGAGAGTTGCAAAGAGTCACATCTCCCAGAACACCCATGTATCTTCTCGCTTCGTGCTTGTGCGCACACATGTGCGTTTGTCCTTCAGTAACCTGCCGTAACCGGCAAGGAGACATCTCTCTAAATGGTCGTGCAGAAGGAGAGGACATGTGCGGGGTTAGGGACACGGGAATAGGGCTCGCCAGACCAGACTCCTGGATCCCTAGAGGACCTGCATTCCTGCCTCTCCGCTTGGCATTTCTAGGTCACTTTGGATGCAGAAACAGTCCGATGCCAGTGGGAAAGACATCTATATAAAGCCTGTACACCTCATCTGCTCTACACCAGAGCACAGGACATGAGCATGACAGCCACATGTATTAAAAGTTTAATGATACTTGCCAAGAAGGACACGTCGTGGCAGAAGTAAGTGTGTGCGTGTGAAAGGGTGGGTGGGGGGACAACTTGGATGAAATATTACTCCTTTCATCTTTTGTATAAAAATTACATTTGAACATTCACTTTGATAATCAGATCGTGGCTTTTGGTATGTTGCCAAAGGCTTGTGCAAACCCTCTAAAAGCACTCCACACGTGACAGCGCCGTCTGTGCATACATGCACGAGTGGGAGAAACCAAGTGTAATCAATTTAAAAGCTATAACTAGTTTTCAAATTTTGATGATTGCTTAAATGTAATAACATCTTGCTGTGTTATTGAATCTCGTTCTAGCTTGTGCTATATAGGCAAATAATTACACAGCACATCACCTCCCCCTCCGATCTCCCTAAAACCATGAACTCAATCAATGTATATTATTTCAAGCACTCCACTACTGAGCTGCTACACTCACTCACGGCTTTTCACAGTTGCATCATCATATACATAAAATTTTATACGAAAATAACGCAAATCAATTGCAGAAAACAGACAACTGACACAATCAGATATTCAGGAGCCACATAATTTGTCCTTGCCTGGTTAATAGGAGGTGATAGCAGGTGTCCGACGAGGGCCAGTTTAACAGTGGTCTCCCAGATATACCTGCCCGCGCTGTCTCTGGCCGTCACCATGAACTGGATGGGTTCGGTTAGATTCGTCACATCTTGCTCTGCGTAAAGAGAGCCATCCGGCCGAACACTGAACTTTGGGTCACTGCTCTCAAAAGAAAACTCCTCTATTTGCTGACAGGTTTCGAACTTCACTGCAAGGAAAGAGAGAAAGAGAAAGGGTAAGAAAACATTAAATAACAATGAAACTATCATTGCTGACAGTTGCAAAAACTGTTCAAAGCAATCTTATTTTTGGCCAACATGTTTCAATGCTCTTGCCCGCACATTTGTCATTGTCTATCTCCCCTACTGCGCTAGACTGCTTATTAAATAAAACATCACAGTTATATACTGTATAAACATATTGTAGATATTACAGTTAAGGTGGACAAGGCTTTATTGATTCAATACTTCATTCAGCCACATACAGACCTACAAATAAATAAATGAAATGAATTATAAATGTAATAAATGACGAAAAATCCAATAATATAAGCAACGTACTGGATAACATGTAACATGAATGTAAGAAACCATTTGTTGATAATGTTTGCAGTGTATACCAAAAAGACTACTTTGGGATTCTCTTAATAGACTCCTCTGACAGAAGAAGTGTTAAAAATTCAGTTTCTCTTAAAACTAGTGAAGATAGCAAACAGAATGAGTGAGTCATATGCTTTCTCCCGCTATGGTTGTTTGGAAAGGGTTCTGGTCAACAACAGCAGATGGTCCGTTCAGTTACACCTGAGGGAAAGTTCCACAGCTTCAGCTCTACTTAAAGTGAGCGAGCGAGCAAGTGAAAGAGAGAGAGAGAGCACCATGTGCCATGTCTAGATTAATCACAGTTTAAATATTAGAGCTCTATTTCACATTTAGCAGAAGTTCAGTCGTAGAACTTTAGTAGACCATTTATGGTAGACCGTTTTTTTTTTTTACAATTTGGGCTGTAGTACATATTTCTTAGGTTAAAGGAATAGTTCACCCCAAAATGAAAAATGTGGTGAAAATTTACTCGCCCTCAGGCAAGCCTAGATGTAGGTGAGTTTGATTCTTGATTGGAACAGATTTGGAGAAATGTAGCATTACATCACTTGCGTGCCATTGGATCCTCTGGGGTGAATGGGTACCGTCAAAACACCTGATCCACACAACTCCAGTCCATCAATTAATGCCTTGTGAGGTGAAAAGCTGTGTGTTTGTTATTTGTGGATTACTGTGATGTTTTTATTAAACTCTCGTTCTGACGGCACCCATTCACTGCAGAGGATTCACTGGTGAGTAAATGATGTAATGCTAAATTTCCACACTTTTAAGGGTAAGTAACTTTTGAGCAAATTTTCATTTTTTGATAAACCATTCTTATCTACTTCTGTATAGACATATAAATGACAGATTTTTGTCTTTAAAAACCTACTGAACATTTCCACTGTTATTGCTTAGGGAGAAAAAATGTTCACTCAACACATATTGACATTAGCAGGGTGTGTTGTCAGAATGCAACCTGCCATTACATTTACATTTATGCATATGTCAGATGCTTTTATCCAAAGTGACTTACATTACATGGAAAAAGGTAATTGCTTTGTCCCATTAAATTGCAATTCAAAATCATATAAACTTAGAAACAGCATTTAAAGAGCAGCTCATATGGGTTTTCGAAAAATATATTTTTTTGCGGTTTACCTGACAGTTTACGTACTCATCCTTCAGTTGTAAACAGTCTGCAAAGTTGTTAAACATAAAAGTGCATGATAAATAAATATATTGTCTCTCAAAAGAAAGAGTCGACTTAACAAGCTGTTATATTTTCAAATTTACCGATTTATGTCACTAGGTAACACATTAGCATAATCCCGGCCTGACCTGCCCACAAACACTTCCACTAGTTAAGTGTGTTTACATCATGTCGAGGCTGTGTTCTGCACTGTGAAAGCAAGCTTGTTTTGTTTTCATTGCCGAAAGATGATAATGTGAAGAATCGGTGATTAAAATCCATTTTTTAAATGACATCACAGCGATACAATGCTCATAATTTTACTTCTGCTTCTTTAATTTTTGCGAGTTCAACACAGGATTCGCTGAACATAAAAGATAAGTCTGTACCTTCTTTTTTTGGACCGACAACCATCTTCCAACCACAATCTGTAAGTATGATTAATACGTTATGTATTAATACGTTATACATTTTCAGTTGAGTGCTCAAAATTTCAAGGTTTTTGTGCTAATATGTGATGTATACACCAATTTGGAGTAGACATCACAGTGGCGTCACTTGCAGCTGCGGGTGCATAGCGGATGCAAAAAAACACACTGGTAACACGTGGAGGTAAACGGGAAAAATCCATGGAATAAGAGAAAAAAATATTTTAAATATTTATTTTTTGGAATGCAAATAATTTTATAGAACACTGCCGTCAAAGACGGACATACTATGGATGAAAACTGCTATGATTACTCTACTTTTAAAGCATGAATTTGATTTAAACAATAGGTCCACATAATATTTACATATGCTGTTCATAGGGGATGTATTGTATTAGCCCTACAGTTACAGCATGAAATATTATTTAAACTTATTACTACTAACATTTTTCATAATATTTATTTTATCTCACAATTCTGACTTTTTTTCTCAAAAATGCAAGTTTATATCTCCTAATTCGGACTTTATAACTTGATTTAATTCAAAAACAGTGAGGGGAAAAAGTCAGAAGTGTGGGATATAACCTCTACTTCTGAGCCGAAGGGAAAAGAGAGAATGACGAGATGTTTTTCCTTATTAGAATTGTGAGATATAATCTTGGAATTGTGAGAATAAAGAATTTTAAAATATAAAATCAAATGTACCTTTTTTTGTTCTTTTACTCCATAGACTGTTTAGACTTTTTTGCTCTGCCACTGCCACTTAAAAAACAACCACAAAAAAACATCATCCCTGTTTCGGATCTGTAAGACTATCCCACAATCTAACATCAATTTTGTTGAATAACAGTGCTAATGGCTGGGTGACAAGCTCTTGTAATATGTGGAGAACATTTTGAAAATGACATCTAATCAATCTAATCCTTCTTTTTAAATCTAACCATGTCCATGTAATTCTCTCCCGGGCTTTCAGCAAACATGATGGGCGCGCATCCTGAATGTTTACAAACCGATAATTAATCTATACTGTCTTACTGAAATAGTTCTGATAATTCACTGTGAACCCATTACTTCCTAAAAATGTGTCGATTAATGTAGCCTGTTGTTGTTCTAATTTGTTTAATAATAAAGAATGTAGATATATTTTTGGTTTACAAACTGTATTGTTTCATCAGTTAGTCACGTTAGCACTTGTGTTTACAGTTTAGCAGCTAAACTTTAGCTGTGGCCACGATTCACTAGCATACAGAAAGACGAATCACAACAGACTTGGCCAGCTGACCAATCAGAGCAGAGTATGCTTATGAAAGGGAGGGGTTTACCAACCTTAAGCTCAGAACTGCTTTGAACAAACTGTTTCGAAATCATTGCAAAATGATTCTAACATTAAATGTTGTGACGAGTCGACTGCCTCCCCCCCTTATTGTCAGCTGCACCCCGTCGGTAATCGCCGCCCTTCACCAGGCTCCCGACGGGAGTGGGCGTGTGGGAGGAGGAGGGGCGCTGAAACATCCAGGTCTGGCGGCGTGTGATGGGGCACACCTGATGTGAATGAAGCCTCATCACCGCCGCTGTTAAAATGCCGAGCGCGCCTCTCCTCAGGAGACCGGTCTCTTCCCCGTGCATGCACGCTGGTGTCCTCGTGGGTCCAGGAAGGGGTGAAGAGGGAACCAGCGCCGCAGGACGAGTTGCCGGACCCCGCGGGTTCGGATGAGGACCGCACCCGTGACGGCTGACGGGCCAGGTTGCCGGGCCGTTTCATCCCCCAGAAGTACCGCAGAGGTGGAGGAGGACGATGCCGCTAGAGAAGCCGCTGCCCCTCGCACCCCGGACCTGAGCGGGGAGCGCGTGCGGCCGCCGGACTCCGCCCCTTACCTGGACCCTTCCCTTCGGAACACTACCCCTCCTTCACGGAACCCCGTCACTTCGAGGACACCAGATCCCCCTTTTATTTTTGGACACTTTTTCCCCCTTTTTTGGACACTTTGTGTTTTATTGTTTAATAAAAGCCTCTCCGAGGCCTGACGTCACACCCACTGTGTCTGTCGCTTTGCTCCGCCCCCGTGACAATGTTTATTCTTAGAAAAGTTTTCGACCTTGGAAGCATTTAAACCTGTTGTAGGGGACTCCAACACAATATTAGGACACTTTAAAATACCATATGACCTTTAAAACATTTGTGACCCAATAGTATAACTTAAAATTTGGGTTAAGAACAGAACTCTCAAAAAATGATTTTAATTTAAGATGTTTTTGACTTAATTTCATAATTACAGAGACGTAGCCCTTGTGGCAATCAGCCCTAGTCTCCTCTATACTTTAGTGACACTTCAGCTGCATATTGTTCCGACAGTGTTCAGTCTTCGCAGACTTCCAGTACTAGCGGGTCAAAGCGTTCCAAATAGATTTGAGTGCCGCTTCTCTCATCTCTTTTCTTCCCTCGGGATTGAAAAGAAAGAAAGATGGAACTAAAATCACTTCCTACTGATTTTATCTCTCTTCCACAATCCCACTGATAACAAGACAAATTGATTTCATAAATCACCGGGGGGACCAAGTCACTTGTTAAGAGTGCTGGGTGAAAATGTAAAAAAAAAAAAAAAAATAAAATAAAATACAAAAATAAAACTGCCGTGAAATATCTTGCACGAGAAGCTTTTTATCAAGCCATCTATCCAATTTACCACACGGTTTCCTGCCAGAAGATGCACCAAAACAACAGGCTAATAAAGCGTGGAATCCATTTCACCAATTGCGGCATGGCTTGATCAACGCTCTAGAGTTTCGTCTGGTGAATAATTGCAAATGGGAGGGGAAGAGGCCAATATGCAGTTTTCAGAATGAGCACCAAACCACTGACACATGAAAGCATGCTGCCTATTTTAACAAGCTCTGCTCAAAGCGAAAAACAAAGTGCATCATACTGGGAGAATAATAACATTTTACTCTGTCAGTTCTCCTGGAGATGTCTAGAAGATTTAAATCACGAATCAGAGTGATTTTGCTATTTGGCAACTGTCACGAATGGTCTGAATACACTAATTGCAGCCTGTTGTTGATGGAAAAATTGTTAATTTAATTTTTTTCCCCCTTCTTTACTAAGCATCAACAAAAACATCTGCCAGCAGGGAAAGATTAAAAAAACATGATAAAAAAGAGAGATGGATGTTTCTGTGAGGCAACAACGGCAGTCAATGTTTTTGAAAATTAGGCTAATTTGCCTTAATGGAATGAGCTAATTATTGTCATTGAAGGCTTTTTGTCACTCCACAACTGACATACAGAGGGTAAACCTGCGGATCAAGGGACAGAGGCTAAACCTCGAGTGAAAAACACTAAATTCACTAAAGTTGCCCTGCATGATATTGTTTTTTTATAGGATGGGATGTTGGCATGGGAATACAAGATTGGTCACCCTCAAAGTGTGTGGTTCAAAAACAACAAGCCCAAAGACGATGCCAAACCAGAATTCTCTTTTACTCTCTCTGTCTTGGTCTCTGTCCTGTTTTCATAATGACAGACAGGGTTGTATAGACATGTGCCTACTTGTCTTTGCTTCAGATAAAAAGCATGTGAAAATAAAAGTCAATTTGCTGATCTCTTCATGCATGCTAAACAAAAACCAGCTAGCATGATTCGACAAATCTGATTGGTTGACTATGCACCAATCTGCTTGGAGCTTTCAGGCAGATTGGTGCATATATACCATCCGCAGGCATGCTGCTGTAACATAGCATTTATGTGACCCTGGACTCTGGTCTTAAGTAGCACGGGGATATTTGTAGTCTAAATTGTGGGTCTAAATTATTGTATATATTATATTGTAATATATTGTGTATATATATATATATATATATATATTAAGTAAAAATCATGTTCCATGAAGATATTTAGCAAATTTTTAACTGTAAATATATCCAAACTTAATTTTTGATTAGTAATATGCATTGCTAAGAACTTCATTTGGACACATTTAAAGGCAATTTTCTCAATAATAAGTAATGTTATACTCCTTTGTCAGTGAGAAACGTGTTTAGAATCAGCACATGATCACTGTCAAGTGGGCTTTGCTTTCAAATGCGCAACTCACGGCATGTCACTCACTCGCTGTTCTTCTGCTGGCAGTTATCAAACACCGTTGCATTACTGCAGGCGCCCCCTTCTGGATTAAGGGTGAATTGCCTGTGTTCGTTGTAAGGCCTCATGCAACAAACCGAGATGCCCGTACCGTGACGGTTCGGTATGAATACATGTATTGTTACACCCCTAATTAATAGGCTTCTTTTAAAAACTGTGGAGTGGTCTCTTACCGGTAAAAGCCAGAATGCTGTTGCCTGTGTGAACAGCATATTTGTGTATTTACCGGTAAAGACATACAGGCAATTTTACGGCAATTTACCAGGACTGCTGTGTGAAAGGGGCTAATGATTCACTCATTAAAATGAAGTTTGTTTCTGAATGAATCATCTATTTTGAAAAATCCTCTTTTCATATTTGCTTTTTGTTATACTGTGGCAAGTTTGATGCAATAAAAAAGACCTTTTTTTGTGCAAGTAAGAAGGTTCTTGGAAAAGCAATTCAAAACAAGCTGAAATGTGGCCATGGAAGTACAAAAATCCAGTATGATATTCAATTACAATTTCTCATTCAAGACAGAAGCTTTAACTGCAGCACACATTAATAAAAACAACAACAACAGCAAAAATCAATAATCGATTGACGTTTCAGACTGCACACAGCAGCTTTATTGAAACTGCAATTCAGATTTTAGACTGTGAAGGTCTAATGTGTAAGACGAAATATTGACCAAGAAGAAAGAATAAGAAAAAAGGGGCAAAATATAGTTGACCATGTGTGAGTGTATGACAATGAGTATGTTACAGATAGCGTCTAGACGGATAGATGGATGGATGGACGGACGGACAGACAGAATGATAGACAGGCAGAAGGACAGTCAGAATGAGGAATGCACAGAGAAAAGAAAAAAAATATAGCCAGGAGCAACTGTACGATGATGGGGATAGAGTGGCTGTGAGGTGTGTCCTCTCCATGTGCAGGCCTACAGTACAGGTTAAGACAGTTCAGGAGAGCTGCAGCGTTTGATGTTCTCTGCAGGCTCCCCTGAAGGTCATTCAGCCCTGCGCTCACAAACAGAACAACATCACAAACTCAGGAGCTATACAACCTGCACTTTGCCTTACTAGGTGGTGTGTGGACACAGAGAGGTGCGTCGAGGTCATCTGGAGCTGAAGATGAAGCCTTTTCATGAATCAACTGTAAGTGGAAAAACAACTCCTGCAATATGGATAGGATTTTGAGGGACGAAGGCATCAGTTTTGTGGTTTTTACTTGATGCCTGAAAGCTTTAGGTTTATCTGTAAGCTAGAGTACTGTACACCTAAACCTTGCCTCGCAAATTCACTTTAAACAGACAGACACATTTAAAATTTAGTCTCTCTCTTCCGGGGGGAAAATAAATGAAAAATATTGATAGTGCATCTTGTGCTACACACATTTTTTGTCTAATAAAATGCTCTTTGGAATAAAAAGATCCCCAGCTAAATTATAAATACTGTACCGCCATTAACAAATCTTTAGCATTTTATCTATTTACTTTTTTCCCAAACTAAGAATCTGATACTAGTAGATACTAGTAGTATTTTGACTGCTATTACTGCAAGTGTGAATTTTCTAGGCTGTGGTGTTCGCTAATGGCTATTGATGATATTGACAAGCGATAAGCCCTTCAAACGTCCTGTTTCAGCTTCCTGTTTCAATCGGAAATATGCAAACACAATTCAGGTTGGCTGTCAATAACATCAAATGTCATTGGTTTTCTCTTTTTTCCCCCAGAGCCGAGAGTTGAAGAATGTTCAACTTTGGGTAAAACACAGCACTCATCACTGTCGCTTTTTAGTCAGCCGTCCAATCACAGTGGAAGATGGGTGGGACAAATTCCACAAAGACAGCAACAGATGACAAGAAGAAGCAAAACAAAGGAACAAAATCATTTAAAACAAGAGCCAGAGCAAGTAGTTTATATTGTGTAAACATTTTTATATTCATAAATAAATTATCTGCAAATCAGATTCTAGATATTCTGTATTACAGCAGCCAAAGTGTCTGTGGTGTTAATTTTTTCAGAATATTTCAGAATATAATTCAGAATATTTCCAAATAAAATAAAACAAAACAAAATCTTTTTTTTTTTGGTGCTTTTTGTTCTTCCAAGGCCTTACAGCCTAAGAACTCTTTCCCCACTAAAGAAGAAAAAAAAAAACCCTTTAAGAGTATTGAATGACATGAGGGCATAAACAATGTCAGAATTTTTATTTCCAGCTGAACTATCGCTTTTTAAATGTTCCCTGCATAAATGGTGGCTGCAGAAAAAAAGGGTATTGTGTTAATGTCTGTGCAGGAATAAAAGATAGTCCTTCCCATTACCCCATGCCTGATCAGGTCCACCTGCCGCTCCACTGCAGGTAGTACTGGGAAAAAGGGGCATGACATTCACAAAGACATTCACACACTCACAACTGCACAGTGCAGATGTGTGCGTGCGCATACACACACAGACACGTGGCAAGGTCTTCAGGTCTGGTACTGGAGGGCTGCATTGTTCCGCTTGACTGACGGAGGAATAATGTACGGCGGCACAGAACTCTCTGTACGACCAGCGGACCCGCACAACACAAAGACAGGGGGACAGTGAGGGCACCAAACTGTTACCCTCCCACACACGCACCAACCCAGACACACGCAAGCGGGTCCCCCCTGACCCAAACATTCTGTCACTTTTGACAATGGTGGTTATGCTTGATGAAGCGAAGTGGGTTATAACACTCTGAGTCGGTGCTGCTCTTCACAGTCTCGTAATGGTGAAAATGTACTGCGTGTGAGTAATATGACATTCGCAGATGTGGCTGTCATATTATGCGCTCAGGATGTTGAGTAAACATTTTAATATGTTGTTTCGAGGCTTTCCCTTCGGAATGACAAATCTAACAAGCTGTAAAGTGTATTGATAGGTCTGGAGTTTGAGGGGTAGCTTGTGTCTGTGCTGTTCTCGTACGATTATTCAAAGGTTTGAGGTCAGTATGATTTTTTTTTTTTTTTGCAAAAAAGCATGGATGCATTATATTGATCAAAAGTGGCAGTAAAGATGGTTATAATGTTACATGAGATTTTCATTTCGTAATTGTGAGTTATAAAGTCAGA
Source organism: Labeo rohita (assembly GCF_022985175.1). Taxonomy (NCBI): domain Eukaryota; kingdom Metazoa; phylum Chordata; class Actinopteri; order Cypriniformes; family Cyprinidae; genus Labeo; species Labeo rohita. Next base: position 2,765,762 of record NC_066879.1, read on the forward strand.
AGTGTGACTTTTTTTCTCAGAATTGCACGACAAACTCACAATTCTGCCTTTTTTCGCAAAAAAATAATATTTTATGCAGAATGGATGCATTAAATCAATCATAAGTGGCAGTTAAGATGTTTATAATGTTACAAAAGATTTTCTTTTCGTAATTGAGAGTTATAAAGTCAGAATTGTGTTTTTTTTTTCAGCAAATAATAATATTTTTATGCAGAATGGATGCATTAAATCGATCAAAAGTGGCAGTGAAGATGTTTATAATGTTACAAACGATTTTTTATTTCAAATAAAAGCTGTCATTTATGGAAGCCCGTTTCAGTCACTGAATTAAAAAAAAAAAGTTATTGCAATTTTTTATCTCACAATTCTGACTTTTCTTAAAAATTGCATGATACAATTTTTTTTTTTTTTTTTTTTTTTTAGAAAAAAATAATACTTTTGTGCAGCAAGGATGCATTAAATCGATCAAACGTGTCAGTAAAGACATTTATACTGTTACAAAAAAAAAAAATTCATTTCAAATAAATGCTGTTTTTATTCATCAAAGAATAAAAAGGGTAGCCCAGTTTCCTCAAAATATTATGCAGCACAACTGTTTTTGGCTCAAACTATCTGCCACTTTTGACAATGGTGTTTATGCTTGATGAAGTGAAGTTGGTTATAACACTTGCAGCCGCACTTCGCCAGATTGTAATGGTGTAGTTTTTTAATGTGACATTCACTGATGTTACTGTCATATGCTCAGGACATGTCGAGTAAATATTCTAATACACTCTTTTCACAACTTTGTCTTTGGAATGATAAAATCTAACAAGTTGTAATGTGAATTGATAGGTCTGGAGTTTGAGAGGTAGTTTGTGTTGGGAAAACAAGCAACTGCGGAGAGATCGGACGTGCTTCAAATCCTCCTCAGAAAACCACATGTCTGGACTGCTAATTAGTGTGAATGAACCAAAACACTTGTTTTTTTTTTCTTCTGCACACAGCACTTTTTGTGCAATGTTACTAGGTGCCTGAGATACAAATATGGTGTAAAAGAACACCTATCTTCCCTGTACTATTTATGTTTCTATCTGAAAAAGCTCTCGAGAGCCATCTTTTAGTCTTTAGCCTTGATCAGCGAGGTCCTGCAACGCCAAGGAGAACTTAATCAGCAGGTCTTGACACTTTGTCCACAAATCAGAGGACGAAAACATTTAAGTGAGTTCACAACCGTGAACCGAACCACCTTTTCTGAGCCCGACGGGCCGACGGCCTGGAGTACAAGAACTGTATGACTAGTTGTTTTCCTCCTTCTTGAATATACTGGAGCATTCGTTCTCCTTTGGGCAGTTTTGCACTCGACAAAGAACAGCCATCCTCAGCTTCCCCGCTGCCATGTGGCAGTATATTTTGAGTATGCAGTTTAATTAGCCTAGTTTCCGGAGGTTTTAAATGTGCAGTGTTATTTTAAAGCAGCATAAACTTCGAAAGCACACGCACAATGCTTTGGTAAGGGTCACGGCATTATTACACTACAAGCTTATTATTATTATTACAAACTCAATCAAATGCTAGCAGTATACATTCATTAAAATACTCCCACTGAGTGCAAAAACAACTAACCAACTGCACACCGATAGACACATTTTCTCTACTAACAAGCAAGGTGTTTATAAGCAGCATGGTGCCAGAATGCTATAAGTCATCGCAATCGGTGGTCTTCTGAAACATATAGAATATTAAACAAAAATAACCTCAATAAAACACTAAAAAAGGTATTTTTGTGGCAATTTTTCAGAAAAAAAAGTCCTTCGGGGATAGTGAAAAACCGCCTTAAGGACATGGCCGTGTTTTCAGGCACTGAGTGTTGATCTGCTCCTAAAGGGGAGAATCTGGACACTGCAGATCTCTTTTCCGTCTCTTATCTCAGAATTGGTATAGAAGGATGTGGTTTAGGCCCCAGGAAAATAGAGCGGACATGAGATAAAGAAGTTGTGCGGAAGCGCCGAGAAGTAGAAACAATTAAAAGAATGGGAAACGAACATCAGTCGGAGGTGTCAAAGTGATTAATACACCTCATTGGCATGAAAGAAAGGAGTGTGTTTCTTACAAAAACATTAGTCACGCTGACATCCTATTGGGTGCATTCTTTTGAATTGGTTCTTTTTAATAAACTGGCTGAACCCATTTTGCAGACTGGCATGAATTAAACCCAAGTTATCAGTTGAAAGTGAATCAGTTGAACTGACTGAAATGTTTGGATGGATTACAGAATTAATCGCTCACTCAATTGATCACGTCCAACTAGAAATGAACCAAAACCTTTGAATGTGCCGACCCCAAACCTCGAGGCATTCATTTAAATTCATTTAGCTAATAGGCTGATTCATGCTAGGTTTGCCTTTAAACTGCGTATTTTCAGGTTATAAATGTGCATTTTTAATGGGTACTATTTTTACACTTATTATTGTTTGTATGTTGGTACTACAACTGCAAAATAATAATGTGGACAATGCAAAGCAATATACTTGTTACAAACCTATTTTTATTCTAAAAGTGAGATAAAAACAGTGCACAGACACAATGTAATTAGTGTGGCAATAACAAATGAAGCAGGGAAACACTTTACACTAATTACAGCAAACTATCTAATTTACACAACATAAATGAAAACATGATAAACAGGACTTTAACTAAATAACTATTTAAGTAGAGAAACAGGTGGCCATAGAGGGGCATCTGGGAATACTTTTTTTCAGGAAGACACAAATCTCTAAATCATTCTAAAACCGCAAGATTAAAACAAACAGTTTGAATGAAACGCAAATGACTTGAACATCCCACATTCAATTAGTCATGATCAGCGTTTTTTTTAAACAGAGCCTCAAGAGGGTTCTAAGTGGTCATCGGAAAAGTTTAGGAAAAGTGTAAATAAATAAATAAAAATTAAAGTAATTTAAATAAAAGTTAACACTTAGCAAATCTGACAATTTCTGTTTTATTCTACATCACTATAAAAGTATTAAATATATGTATATTTTGGGTGGTGGCTCCTTGAATACATCATTTCTAGTGGGTCTGATGCATGAAAAAAAAAAATTGCAAACCAAAACATTACCTACACAAATCTTCACAATATAAAAGTCATGGCCTTTCTCACACCCAATTGACCACAGAGCATTCTTTAGAACTGTTCGGCAATTTCCGGTGTAGCTCATTTCATATGTGTTATATATAGGTGGAGACTCTTCAAACTACTCTCCTGCCTCGCTTTTATCATGAACTGAGAAAAAAATAATAATTGCAACATCGTAAATGATGATAGTGGCATGAACATTCAGTTTCATATTATTTAACAACATATAATAAAAGCCTGGTAATCCAAGGAGAGTACATAGACACTATTTACATGCTGACAACTAAACATTGTCATAACTGGTTAGGCTAACGTTAGCAAGCTAGAGATGCTTCTCTTCAACGACATCTTAATAGTATTTTTGATAATCAGTAACTTGCCTTTATAGTCATGAACACATTTTTTAAATCTTGTAATATTTCAAAGCCTTTATTATTTTTCAGTTCTACAGCTGTGCAGTAAAATTCACTTTAAAAATTCACTTTTTTTATTCATAAAGACGACATGAAAAAAAAATGCTTTTTCATGGAAAACAACGACTTTTTAGGATGAAAATGACATGAAATTACCCTTAACCAGAAGACAGCAGTAGAGATTCACTCATTGGCTGCAGCAGCCATTTCAACTCCCATAGTTTTTCACGTCTTGCTTTTCAATTTATTATAAGGTTACTAGTATAATAAATATTAGGGATGAGGAGCGAGTACAGCATTATCTGTATCTGTATCTGTATCTGTTAACCATATGAATTATCTGTATCTGTATCTGTACTCGGAGTGGGCGGGGCCTAACCCGGAAGTGGGTGGGATTTAACCTGGAAGTGGGTCATGTTGTCTTGAAATGGGCGGGGCTTTAACCGGTATGTTATTTTAAGCAAGATATGGGTTGATCAGAAATTGTTATATTTATTGCTGATTAGAAAACTATTTACATGACAGCATCAGCATTGAGCTTCAGATCAGTGGTTTTGATCATGATAACAAACAAACTATATACAGAACAAGTTTTGCAACAATGAATACAACACATGCGGTTGCAATTATGAAGTAAAATGTAAGGAACAAGAGTTTTCATTTCAACATAACTTTCTTTTTTTAACCTTGAGCAGTGTGATTTTTTATTTATTTTATTTATCTTTTTTATTTTTTTTATTTCCACACCAGGTATGTGTGTACTTGTTTTTGCTACATAGTGGGGACCAAATGTCCCCACAATGATAGTAAAACCTGAAATTTTTTGACATTGTGGGGACCGGCCTGCGGTCCCCACAATGTTAAAAAATGATTAAAAATAGTAAATGATGTTTATCTGAAAGTGTAACGATGCAAACATGTTTTCTGTGAGGGCTAGGTTTAGGGTTAGGGTTGGGTTAGGGGATAGACAATATCGTTTGGTCAGTACAAAATCTATAGAAGTCTATGGAAAGTCCCCACAATTCACAAAAACAAACATGTGTGTGTGTGTGTGTGTGTGTAACTAATTAATTTGTAATACCACTACTTCCTTTTTTTATTTATTTATTTATTTATTTATGAAATACAGAAAGAAAGTGTCAGACACTCAGTGCGTGAAGTAAAAAAAACTGGTCAGAGCCAGCTGACGGTTTAAAAAAGAAAAAAAAACAGGCAGAGACGCGAGTCGCTTTTACCAAGCACCACGTCTGAACAAACCCCACGTTTACCAAAACTCTACTGGTTAAAAAGTAAGTACTACAAACAAACCAAAGTAAAAAACAAACCTGAAGCTGAAGAAACCCTAAACGTTAACGGAAAAAAACCCGCAAACCTGAGTGACTGAGGGAGAGAACAGGTCGTTCTTGAACGATTCGTTCATTTTGAACGAATCTTTAATGTGACTCGGGACGAACGAGTCGCCTCGGAGAGTGATTCGTTTAGTCGCGCATGCGCAACATCCTATTAGGTTCTGTACTGGAATTAGTTCACCTGTTTTAGAGTCGTTCGTTCACCTTATGGGGCTGTCACGTGATGAACGAACGACTCAAACCCGAAAACTTGTCAGATAAGAGGCGAGGTGAGCGAATCATAGACTAAAGACCCAGGTAAACAATGAATAAATCTTTTCTGTTTCTTATAGCATTATAGTTTTGTTTTGTTTGTAGTGTGATCAACGTTTGTGTAAGCAGTAGATGTGTTAGGGAGGTAAAACGTAACATTTTAATTATATTTTGCTAAAATGAACGAAATGAACGAAATGACTCGAAAAAAGATTCGTTCATTTTGCTGAACGAAACTCAAAGGACCGAGTCGGTAAAATGATCCGAACTTCCCATCACTATTCTCTGTATGTGTGAGCAGAGCGGGACACAGCAACACAATAAATCTGTACGTGTGTAGGGGAGGGGCGCTGTGACTAGCCTATCACAGAACGCAGACACAGTAAACTACCCAATGAGAATTTTTATTCAATCCGAGCACAGATATTGACTCGTATTACTCGTATGATACTTGTACTCGGCAAAAGTGCTTTATCCGTGCCGGATACTCGTTTCAGCCGAGTATCCGGCTCAACTCTAATAAATATTAGTACTTTTACTGCACTGAAGTATATAGTATAGCAAGTCATTAAAATAAATAAATAAATAAGCAAGCTCAGACACAAACAGTCTATATGGGTGAATTATTTAAATACGTATATATATAATTCACTACAAATTAAATAAGTTAATTATTAATGGTAAGAATTAAATATGAATCAATATGAATTAAAAATATTTTATATTTAATTTAATAACTACATCTTTCAACATACATTTAATAACAGTTTTATCTTGAACTGTAAAAGCTTTTAAATAGCCTATATTTAATTAACACAAACTTGATGCTGTAGTTTTGTTACTCTGAATTTAGTCTGAATCATTTAATGCACAGCTCTATTTCTGACATCGGCTTGTCAGATGTTTCGGTCGGTTATTACTGTCAATCACATCAAATGACTTGTGCATATTTAGTGGATTTACTAATTTTTTTTTTTTTTTTTTTTGACATTCTTGAAATGGTATACATTGATGTTTGGTCCTCTTAGACCAGGGGTGCCCAACCTTGTTCCTGGAGACCTACCTTCCTGCAGAGTTTAGTTCCAACCTTGATCAAACACACCTGTTTGTAATTATCAAGTGCTCCTTCAGATCCTAATTAGTTGGTTCAGGTGTGTTTGATCACGGTTGGAGCTTGCAGGAAGGTGATCTCCAAAACATTTCTTCGAATTGTGAATGGAATATGTAGAGAAAATGAGCAAAGGACACTCCTATAACAACACAATACAGCTGAACGGAAATGACTGAGCTGGCTTGTTTAAAACAAGGAAGTAATGCGTGCATATGGTCAATTAGGGCTGTCACTTACGATTATTTTAGTAATCGGTCGATTACTAGAATGATTAATTGAGTGATCGGATAATAATTCATTTTTGTGTGGTAATTAATTAGACTTAAACGAACAAGCCTTGAAAATTACTTAGAATAGATATATAATAGCAACGAGGCAATAATAATTAGTTCAAATGAAGTACCAAAAGCAAGTAATCATATTGTTCTATCTACAAGTTTCCTTGTGGCCCAAGAGGCCTAGTGTTAAAAAGTGGGAGCGTCTTCCGGTTTGAAGTAAACAAGCGGGACGTGACACTCATTCATTCAACAGTTGACAGTAGTGATGGGCAAATGAAGCCTCGTGAAGTGCTGAGAATTTTCTCTGACTGTTTCAGGAAAAGATTCAAAGCTTTGAGTGTCGATTCAAGTTACGTGCACAAATAAAAGCCTAACAGTGTGTGTTTGTTTTTGATTTTTTGTCTCTGATAAATTAATTTAATTTTAATTGTGTTTAAAGTGACACGGCTTTCACTTCTTTTTTTTACGTGTTTAACGAGATCTGTCTGTCAAGTCAGGAGCGCTATACTGCATCATTACACAAAAATACTAACTACTGTTTTCAGTTGTTTATCATGTGCATAGTCTCCGAACTTTTGATCACCCCTTTTATGTTTAGATAGCACGAATAATGCAGCCTACCTTGTAGTAAAAGTGAGCACAGCGCAACTGTTCGGTTAAACTAACAGCAACTAAACTTGGTTACTCCGATGACAGCTACAGTACATTTGTCTTTTGTGCTCGACCATCTCACGATATTACAAAATAAATAAATGAATGAAAAACTTTGCTGAATTGATGAATTAATTGGTGAGTTAATATTGACTCAACAACATTTAATTCAAATGTCCACTTAATCTTTAATATCTGGCCACAGAAATGCTACAGACACTATATTTTTTTAAAATAAGTGGACATCAAAACGTGTAAACTAAGAGTGAGTGTTTGAGCTTTTATTTTGAAATCGCAATGAACAGATAGCATATTGAGAAAGATACTAATGTATTCTTGTGTGTTTGTGTAGGCTTTAAATGCTTTACCTTACAAATCTGACGAAATGGCACATGTTGCATTCCGAGATGAATGTTATAATAAACCCAAACTGATAACTGTTTGTGTGGAGCATCATTTCCTGTGAACGGAGATGCTCTGAGATGCATGTAACCTACACACATGCAAATAATTAAAGCACATATTAAACCTGCATCGCATATATTTAATTGAATCATAGCATTTGTGAATTCACAATAGCATTATTCTACATTATGGTTTTTGTCAATGGATTCTCGTCAATGGAATATGACAATTTTTTAAAATCAAGTACTCTAATTGAATCGAGGAAACGTGACAGCCCTACACCCCATGTTCACATGAAGATGTACAACAGCTCCGCACTGGAACAGCAAAGTGTTCATGTCACCTATCATATTTGTGCGACACTTTTTTAGTTGGTGTCTCTCCAGGCCTTTGTCTCAGCTTGTTTTAAGGAAGTATAGCCATCAGCCTCAAAGCTTTTCTGGGTGTTCATTTAAGTGTGGCGCAAGGACACTACAGAAGCCTGAAGCTACTGTAGTTTTGATCACCTCTCCGGAGGTACAAGATTACAAGTAAACAAGCAGAAGCAGCTCTGCTCAGCCGGCCAATTCACCTCAACATGCCGTTTGCATTCATACAAGCTGTAGAGTGTTGCCGAGTTTGATATATATGTACATAGACAAGGCACTCATCCCTATTCATAGAACATAAGTACACGCGTGATTATTCTGAAGACAAAAGCCAGTGAAAATGGAGGGCTGGGATGTTTGCGTTCTCTAATTCACAGTTCCCTTGTTGTGTTGAATAGTCTTAGACACTCAGAATATTTCCCCAGAAGGCACATTTGATAAATAATAAAATACACAGCACTCTTCTGTCAAGAAGGACTGACTGAAGTTTTGGGATGTTAGTAAGCTTTTAATTTGCGTTTCCCTCTGCCTAGCTTTATCTCTCTTTAACACTTTATTTTCTCAGCATTTCTCTCTACTTTCTTGCCTTTTTTTTCTTGAAGGCAAGTAATCCCAACTCCCTAAATGGAACAGCAGTTTTAATTTGCTGCTATCATTTCTACCAGAGGTCTGTGGATGTTGTATAGCCATCCTCATTTTTCCAGTCTTTTTTTTTTGCTCACTCATACAAACAAATACACATTTAAAAGAAGCGTAAAAATCCTCAAAACCACAAAAATACTGAAAAATATATATCTGCTGACTGGAGATTCGGTTTCAGAGTAAAACACACAAAAACACTTTGAAAGCCTTCATCAAATAAACTGACTTTGTGACTTGTGTCTGCAAAACTACATATTTTCAAAGCTAGCGGGCTGATGGGCTGTCTGAACGATTGGTCGACTTATCTGTGTGTATAATTGGGCCTGTCTCAGGTTCAGCGACCATGTTTCTGAGGGGGATTTTAAATAAGACACATTCTCATATTTGAAACAGCTGGACTGAATTCAAGGAAACCCATTTTTAGCTATTTCGAGCTCAGCACACTATCTTAAAAACACAGCACTCATAGTGGGATGTTTAAAACAACTGATGTCCATAGAAATGTGTGTGGCTGTGCGGCTGTTTTTCCGTGCAAACTTTCTCCCAGCTAAAGTAAAGCACATTGCCCATTTTAAGCAGCACTTCTAAAAAAATACCAAAGCGAACAAAGAATGAATCTAGATACACTAATCACCCTTACGAAAAAGACGTTTATTCAAGTGTGCTATTAACATACTTCTTTAAACTAAAACTAGGAAAGTCTACTTTTTTTTTCATGTACTTCTCAGAAATGTGCTTTATATACTTCTCAGAAATATACTTAAAATGACATTCAAGTATACTTGACCTATACTTAGAAAAAGTCTAAATATATTTGAGCTATACCTGAGAATCAGTGTTTTCATTGTTATACGCTAGGGGCGCTATTACATATCGTCAGTACAGAATTTTCAAAACACAAGTGAAGAAGAAACCGAAGCAACAGATGCTTCCACATGTAATCTAACACAATCGTCAGACGTAAAACAGCATCAAAACCATAGATTTTTAAAACTGTGTAATGTTATGGAATAAAATGTCAATCCATGAAGAGGTAATAATGACTGTCAAGCTTTGGGGTGTTGAAAATTTGAACAAACCTTTTGTTTAAAATGTTGTTTATTTATTTTATTTTTTTTGTTTATTTAATTTTATTTATTTATATTAAACTTTATAAAAAAGAATGCATGAAGCTAGAATAAAATGTTTTTGTTTACAAGAAGTTGCGCTGCTCTTTCTTTGATGTTTTGTATATTGAGATATTCATATAACAAAATATATACAAATTAATACCTAAATAGGGACATAGTAGTATACTTAAAGTATAATGTAAAGTTCACTTAAAGAAAACTTACGAGTATACCTGCAGTATAAAACTACTAAACTAGTAGTTTAATGAGAGTATACTTCAAAGTGTACTAAAAATGCATAAAAAATATTTATTAGTAAACCATCAGTATACCTATAAGTTCACTTTTAGTATAGTTGCAGTACAAAATAAAAACATAGATGTACTCAAAGTTTACGACTGTTATACTTAAAAGTATACTTTCGTATACTAGAAAGTGGGCCAATCTAGTCCCAAGGAGTACTGAAATAGTACACTTACAAATATACTACTAGTACACTGATATTTGTATACTTACTACATAAAGTATACTTAAAATTATACTTGAACTGTACTTAAGTATACTTAATAAAATAAACTTGAAGTATACTTCTTTTTGGTAAGGGCAATCTTACTAATAGTGGTCTAACAACCATGGTGACCCATCCATATTTGATATAGTTATCCAAGCTTTTTTTTTACAATTTCTCTCATTTTTTGCTGTCAACAAAATCTGTTAGACTGACTAAATGCTGTCAAATGTTCATGAAATATTTCTTTTTCACTCATAACTGTAAGTTTTCTTATGTCCAGATGATTAAATCTCCCATCTGTGCCCGCTGTCAAAGATTTACCAGCTCTGAACGGAAAACTGCCATTCAATACGTATCTATAATTTTGGTAGCAAAAAAGACTCATTGTTGGAACTGACAGGCGAAACTGGATGCATGTTCAAAGAAAGTCAAAATACTAGGGGAAGAATTCACTAGAAATGAATTGCACCCACTGACAGCCTTGCTTATTTGTTGTTTTTTAGCATCTGATTTTTAAGGTTTGTACAGCAAATAATTAAATAAAGCACGAAAGTGTAAAATTCAAAATAAATAGCTACAATAAAAAAATAACATTAAAATAAAACTGTGACTAAAAATATGTTTAAATAAAATATTTAAATATTTAAAATGTTTACCTGCATATCATATGCCATTATTTTTTATGTCAAAGGTTGAAAAGGTTGAAAAGTAACAAAATAGGTCTGGAAAAAAAAAATCCTGAAAATGTAACAATGTAAAAACAACAACAACAACAACAACAACAACAAAACTATGCTTATTAATAATAATGCATATCAAATAAATAATAAAATGCATGTTTGCACAGCAAAAAAAAAAAAAAAAAAAATTATATGAGTTATTCAAATTTCACTAATTTGACTGCAGATGATTAGTGAGTATGAAGAAATGGGGATTTTGATTAAAGTAAGAATGTGCAATCTACTGAGAATGAATAAATGAATGACAAAACAGATTTAAAAATGAGTGTCACTGGCCACAGCATGCCGTCTAGAGTCTAGTGTGATATGAATTGGCTGATTATTTGTTTATTTATTTATCTGTCCATTCAGCAGTACATATCCATCTCCTTCAGCCGAGCTACTACAATCTGATCCATCAGAGAGAAAACACCAGTGTGAAACGGTTTAATTATGTTGTCTTTTATTTCTAAAATATTCAGTCTAGCACCTTAGAAAGAGACAGAGAAAATCAATACCTCCCTCACCAGACCTGCAACACTCTAACGGTCAATGACGCACCTTTTAGAAATGAATCCATATTTGTCTCCTGGAGGTACCGTTTGAAGCGGCTGTGGCCTGTTCCAGAAATACACCCGTTTAGCTGAACATTACATTCATCTGCATCGTTCGACTTCTTGCTGCTTCTGAACAACGTTTCGTTGATGATGATTTATATAGCTAAACATGACAAAAAAAGATTAATGAAAGATCCCAAGGACATCGCATTTTCATCTCCTGAATGAGCTATAAACTGAAGTTAAAAGCGGAATAAACAAACAAATGAGCAGATTTACTTAAAAAGAAGTCATTTATTCGAAAATTATGTTTCCTGACCTATTTTTGTAGTGACTTCCGAAAGCCGGTTTCGCCTGATCAAGACGACAGGTGACAACACAGCATGTGAAGATATAGTTTCCACCTGCGCTCTGCCTGTTAAAGCATGCTGTGCGCTGGAGACTGTAAGCTCAAAGAACGCTATAAGACAGGAGTTTTGACCTTTCTGTGTCTAATTTACACATTCGCATACACACATGCAAATACACACACTCCCAAGGTTGCTCCCTCTGCAGGTTACTGTCAAAGCAATCTCTTCTTTTGCCATTTAGTGGCAGGTGGCCGTACTCGGGTCCACGGGGACACTCATTGTTTTCTCAAAGAGCAGCGGCACAATAGGTGTGACAGGCCTCCACCGTCTGACTATCTCTGGCTTCTCCCTGTGCAACGACTGCTAAGTTTTTTTTTTCTTATCAGATTCTGATCTCACCACGGAACAAAACCCCTTAAAGGTCAAATGCTCGCGTCTTTGCACCGCAGTATGTTTGCTTTCTTCTCTTTGTGATTTCCTGATTTCCTTTTTTTTCATCCATTGATCATAAAGTTGACCTTCCAAAGGACAAGCTCACTACAGGCCTTCCGGATCTCCACTGACTTTTGAAACAGCCTTTGTCTTCTTGATATGTATTTTTTTTTTCATCACGTTGTGCCGTACATGAGCTTTATATGCAAAAGCAATGCGATAAGTGTTTTGTTATTAGCGGCTAAGCTACTTTCATTCAATTGTCATCATGTCGGCTTCCCAGGCTTAAAGAAACAGATTAGTCAAAAATGAAATTCTGAAATTAATTTTATTCATTTACTCAACCTCTTATGATTTGAAAAATGGTTCTGTTTTTGTACACTACCGTTGTACAAAAGTTGGGGTCAAATACCCTCAAATTCAAGGACTTAAAGGAGAAGTCCACTTCCAGAACAAAGATTCACATATAATGTACTCAACCCCTTGTCATCCAAGATGTTCATGTCTTTCTTTCTTCAGGTGTAAAAAAATTACGTTTTTTGAGGAGAACATTTCAGCATTTTTCTCCATATAATGGACTGATATGGTGCCCCGATTTTGAACTTCCAAAATGCAGTTTAAATGTGGCTTTAAACGATCCCAGCCGATAAAGAAGGGCGTTATCTAGCGAAACTATTGGTTATTTTCATTAAAAAAATGCAATTTAAATACTTTTTAATCTCAAACGCTCGTCTTGCCTTACTCTCCTTGAACTCTGTGTATTATGGTTCAAGACAGTTAGGGTATGTCGAAAAAAGGTTGTCATTGACATCTTGGATGACAAGGGGTTGAGAACATTATTTGTAAATCTTTGTTTTGGAAGTGGACTTTTTGCATTTATTTTGGCCATATGTTACCCTGGATCACAAAACCAGTCGTAAGTAGCACGGGTATATTTGTAGCAATAGCCAAAAATACATTGTATGGGTCAAAATGATTTTTTCTTTTATGCCAAAAATCATTAGGATAGTAAGTAAAGATCATGTTCCATGAAGATATTTTGATATAAAATTCCTACTGTAAATACATCAGAATTAATTTTTGATTAGTAATATGCATTGTTAAGAACTTCATTTGGACAACTTTGATTTTCTCAATATTTTGATTTTTTTTGCACCCTCAGATTCCAGATTTTCAAATAGTTGTATCTCAGTCAAATATTGTCCTATCCTAACAAACCATGCATCAATGGAAAGCATATTTAGTCAACTTTCATTATACTATATGTCTATACTATAAATCTCAATTTCAAAAATTTACCCTTATGACTGGTTTTGAGGTCCAGGGTCAAATATGACAAAAATCTGATATTCTATTTGTCGTATTTCTGTTTTGCATAAAACTGAGAAATATTCTGTAGTTCCTATACTGTATTCTAAAATGATCTGATATTAACTTTTGCATGGATTTTACTGAAAAGAGCTTAGGCTCATGTAACGTTAAGTTAACGTAATGTGTAACTAATGTAAATCAAGCAAGCTAGTGTGCATAGGCCACAAAGTGTTGTCGAAATAACACATTAGCGGACTGGAGGGAATAATACTACTTTTTTTCCAGAAAACTTCTTGCACAAAATAAATTCAAGCACTTTTAAGGTATTTATTTTCAAAAACTTTCCAGGGTCTTGACATATTTTTTTTTTTCAGATTCATAAACTTGGGACTCATGGGAACGCTGTATGATAAATACAGTAAAGCAGTAATGATGTGATCTATTATTACAACCTTAATAACCATTTTGTATTTTATTATATTAAAAAATGTATTCCTGTGATTGTAAAGCTGAATTTTAATCCTTCAGAAATCACTCTAATATTTGGTGCTCAAGAATCATTTCCTATTATTAAAAATTTAACTTTTATTTATTTATTTTTTCTTTTTAAGGATTATTTGATGAATAGAAAGTTCAAAAGAACAACATATATTTGAAACAATATTTTTTTTTAACAATCTAAAAGCCTTTACTGTCATTTTTTATTCATTAAATGCATCCTTGCTGAATAAAAATATTACTTTCTTAAAAAAACAGCAACTCACCAGCACGTAGTGTACAATGTAAGACAAATTTTAAGCTCCATAAAGAACATAATAGCATAAAATAAATTCATATTACTTGAATTATATATTGCAAGTCTTAAGTAACACAAATGCTTTGTGTGATGAACAGATCAAAATATAAGCCAAAGACTCTAAACACATCACATGACCAAAGCTTATAATAAATGATAAAAAAGTCATTTTAAAATGAATAACTTTAAAATAAATCAACTAAAATAAATGTTTACCTGCAATGATGTGACTGTGTTATGATAAATCTCAATAAATCCCTGCTTTACAGAAATTATGCAAAATGGCATAAATATGTGGGGATGCCACAAACATTTAATACCTGAAAATGTGACTAAAAATGTTTCTTTTAAATGGACTTTTCTTCACTTAAATTGGATTTTCCAAAACACTGAATTAAATGTTATACATTTGGGGGCGCTATTATGCAAAAACACAGGTGAGGAAGATGCAGAAATGCGCGATCGGATACAGATACAGATGCGATTATCAACAAAAAAAAAAAAAAAGAAAAGAAAAAGATAACAGCATGTAAATGAAAACAGCCTAATTTTACCAAGTGAAATGTCAATCCAGAAAGTGGTAATGGACTGTGAAGCTTTGAGGGTGCCGGTGGAAGCAATCTATTGCATCTTTGCTGTAATTATCGTAGCCAGAATAAAACAGATATTCATACAACAAAATATTCTGGGGACCATGAAATTTTAGTGAAAATGATCAAAAATGCTGACGGGGAAAGAGTTAAAGTTCATAAAAAATGCAATGTTTACAAAATAGGTAAATATGTCACACTTCAAACGGGACAGTAAACTATGACCATTTTAATTTTCATATGAACTGTCTCTTTAAGAAATTCACCCTGTTGCAGTATAAAGCAAGTGTGATATTTTTGGGCATATTCTGCACAAATGGAATAATTCCATACCACATGTACTCTGCTGTATTTCTCTTTTTATAGAGCAAGCATTCAAGGATTTTCGGTTTAGCCTGCAAGTCCTCGAAAATGATCAGGGCAATGGATCCTGGCATGCACACCTACACACTCGCACACAAAGTGGCTTATTGTGTGTGGTCTCAAACCACATTCACATATTCCTCAACAAGGCTTCTCACCTCTCACACTGTCTCATCAGCTCTGAAGCCCTTTGGCAGGTCCTCTGAGCTCGCTGTTAATAAATAAACATTTGCAGCACCAAAAAAAAAAAAAAAGTTTAAGGAGGACGTGTATGACCTCTCTGTCAGTCTCGCCGTAACTTTTCTGTGTGTTCAGCCGTTGCGGAGCTGGAAAATCCATTAGACACGATTGCTGTGCTGGTAACGCTGCTGAGAGAGCTAAGCAAAATCCGTTTTCTGGGAGACTGAAAAATGCTAAGGTTGTCAAGCTTGAAAAGAACGACATAATACCTGACACACTTAATGGCTTACACAACCACAGTCGACCCCTTCCTATTTCCCGCTAATTCTCTCTCCGATACGGCATTACATTGGAAAGCCAATGATTTAAGTGCATAATTTTGATGCGAACTTTATTAGCCTCCATTTCAGCATGTGAGCTTATTAAAAATAAAGACTTATTTACAATGCCGGTCTGGCCGGCTCTTGCGACATTATACCATTTCCACTTATATATCCAGCTCTTATTGAAATGAATCAATTTTCAGTCATCTTCAAGCTTTCATATCAGCCCATAAATAGCTTGCTAACATTCAGCTCATTTTATTCGCAGCCTGGAAGCAGCACGCATTAATACGTGCAATAAATATATCCCTGGCCAATCCAATGAGCTAGACAGCCTTTAATTTGCCTATTAAATCAGAGCAGTTACAGATGAGTCTCACATATAAAGAGCCTGGATTGAAATGCAGGAAAAGGTAAAGTGGTTTACATTTAAATATTGAGAAAAAAAAAAATCTTGGCAACTGCACTTTATCACATACAAAAAAGCCAAAAGGTGCACTTGAATTAAAATACTGTGCTTTTATACATCAGTAAATGAAGATGTGGCACCTCCAAGACCTCCCAACCAACAAGAAAAAATATTATAATTACATATTAAAAAATATTAATTACATGTATATAAAGTGCTATATACATAAAAGTGATGTGTGTATTTACAATTCCTCGCTCAGTTTATACATATGTCTGTGCTAATGTCACTCACTCAAATTCTTTTGCAGGTCTCTATGAATTTTGAAGAAGTGTTCTGAATTTTTTTTTTTTTAATGATAGACCTCACAAATATGGATTTAGTCATTTCACCATACTATTTTTTTGCTTTCCTCTGTGAAAGGAATTAGTTTTTGTCTGATTTCCCCAGGGCAACCCAAGCACAAGGGTTTAAAAATATGTCAGGTAATTATTAACAAGCAAGAAATATGAAGTGACGAATCCATGTATATTGCATAAAATTAATATCCATTTTTTTTAAATCAAACCAGAGAGCTTCATTTTGCCCCACAAAAGTAAACAAACACTGGATGAAAAAAAAAAGTGTTTTTTTTCCCTGGAAAAATTATTATTAATATTATTATTATTATTATTATTATTATAGGTTTTATTTTTATGAGGGAGAAGCAAATGTTCCATTACTGACTCATCTTTACTTGAATCTGTTAATTTCGCTAAAGAAAACTATGATGAAAAATATTTATTGATTAGATTGTTCCCTATAACTAAAACGAGATGATGACGTGATGACAATAAGGTCATTAAACGATAACTGTAACTACGCTGTAAAACAATAAGAACAACAAAAAACTATTTGTTGAGTCAACTTAAAATAATTTGTTACCCTGCAGCCTTAAAATTTTAAGTTCAGTCAACTCAAATAAATTTATTCAACTTAAAATGTTAAGTTGTACTTAGATATTTGAGTTTGGACAATTTGGTTTGTTAAACTTAAAAGCTGCGCTTGTTATCCAGCTGCCTTAAAATTTGAAGTTGAATGAACTCAAATATCTAAGTTGTCACTTAGTACAACTTAACATTTCAAGTTGAATAAACTTTTTTGAGTTGACTGAACTTTTATTTTAAGTTGATTTAACAAATTGTTTTTTACAGTGTATATTTTACAGTGTATATCATTTTACAGTGTTTATCATGATGACAAAAAGAGAATAAAATGTATTAAAATAGAAATACTTTAAAATGTCACAATTTTTATTTGTGTTAAAAAAAAGGAGACAAAATATTACTCCGTACTGCTGTATGTGCCTCTACCACTTGAGCTTTCATGTTTGCGGTTGCCAGATATCAAGAGTTCAAATCCACAAATCAGAACTTCTCACATCTCCATGTGAGAAATACGGCTTAAATGAAAATGTCATTCAGCCAGTCTGTGTTTTGTCATGAGATCTCGAATATATTGTTTTGCAATTGTGTTTGCTGAATAAATGCACTTACTCAACCACTGTTGTTTTAATATAGAAACATTATTGCAATGTGGAATTATTGGAATTACTATTAGGAATTTCACTGTTATAATATTTTTTGTTTTGTTTTACCAGTTTCGTAACAGATAGAGAGAGTGCACAAGTCTTTATAATAATTTATATAATAAACAGCCTATGACAAATCAGTATACTAGGTAAGGTCAAAGCACAATACCTGAAATGTCACCTCAAATGTTTCTCAAATGACAACACTCACTGATATATATATATATATATATATACTTAAATTTGACTAAACAGAAACAGGACAAGGTTGACTAAATATGATAGTAACTAAAAAGCACATTAAACACAAGACTAAGACGAAAGACATGGTTTGTTGACCTCAGCACACTCTAAATCAACAAAAATACAAGCTACACAGCCATGCAACAGCCTTTCTGGTTTGTCACCCGAAGACTTTTACTATCCCCACCTGGCCACCCCATATAAAATTTCTTGGATGCTCCACTGGAGCTCGCTAACTGTATGTGCGCCGTTCTCTTGCTAACACTCCCATTATCATAAACTAAGCTGTTTGCAATGAACAATAAATCTCTTATTTACTCTGCGTCATGTTAATTATTCTGGCTATGTCGCATTGCTCACTTCATACAGCATCTACATTGCAAGAGAGCGGTGAAATATCCAGCTAATCCGAAATGATTCTGAATAACGATGCTTTTCATTTTTGCTTTTTCGCTCTGATTTATGCACACAATAGAAACGTCTGTAACTGGTTACAATGCTCAACCACTGCTAGGCCAGCAGAAGTCTGGAATGAAATGCTGACATGTTTCACGATTTGCTAATCATGGTATCACCATAATTTCTGTTATTTATTCAATGAATTATTCAAAAACTAATTCCACTTTAAACATTAAAGATGGTCTAATGAAATCCATTAGACTTCGGTTTTACAAAACAAGGAAATAATATTTCTTATCTGCCTCCAACTTAGGTGGGTGGAAAAGAAAAAGAGAACGTGACGCACACACTTGGACGTGATCCTGGCTGACAGCTGCATGTTCCTTTTATCCCTTTTTCATGTCTTGCAGGTGCTGTGCGGAGAGGGGATAGAGAAGATTGAACGATCATGGGTCACAGATATTTCAAATGCCTTTTGCGCCGTGGCCTTGGAGATAAGAACACAAAATGGAAGATCCTCAGAGCCCAAATGTTAAGCAGGAGTTAGCGCAATATTAAGCAGCAGACCTTGCGTACGTGATTAATGGTTTTGTCCAAACACAGTGGTCACTGCAAGGCACAAGCAAGAAAATACAACAAAAGATCGCTTCTTCTCTGGACACAATTTGAACTGATATAAGTATGCTTACAATTCTAAAGAGTAAGTATGTAGGTATGCAGGAGAGTGTCAAAGTAGCCTTATTATAGGGGCAGTCCCCCTAGAGTAAACTGGGGTTAAACTGGGGTTAAGCTCATACATCACTCCTTGAGGGATTTGAACCGACAACCTATCGTTAACCATTAAACCACACCAATTAGCAGCTTCAAGGAATTGAATAAAACACTAAGGGAGGAAATTCAACAGACGTTTCACAATGAAGAAATGTTCGTAATTTTTATTTAAACAAATACTGTGCTACAATGCTTTACTGTAGAGTTACTGTGCCATAAAAAGTGAAAAACCGTAAATAATAAAATACTGTCAAATGTTTTTTTTTTTTAAGTAAAAACTATTAATCTAATAGAATGTACAGTGAAAAACAGTAAATGGATATTTCCCAGTGTGACACGACATGCGCTTGTTCATTTTATTTTATAGAACTTTGTTTCTTCACAATTTTGTCATCAGTAATGTGTGTTATTAAGATATTTTTTGTTCCATTTTGCTGTTAAATCATTTATGCTTACTGCATTATTTAATGTCATGTGTGTTACCCTGGTGGCATTTTGTCTTTGTGTGTATGACCCTGTGCACCATCTATATACCATATTGGATATATTTTATAGATATGCCACTGAGCAATATATTATCACCTATATTAGGGCAGTTATCAGTAATTAATTTTAAATAACAAATCATTTAATATTTTTCTTTTAAGACATCTTTTGGTATATTAACAATATATCATAAATACATCGTCAGAAAATATAGTGGCATCCCATTTATTATTATTATTATTAATATTATTATTTGTTTTTATAGTAAATACCTGGCAACCACAGCTGACAGTTTTTGGTGTAAATTTAATTTTTAATGTTTTAATGTTGGAATTTTAATGTTTTTTAAATTTTTGCACCAGGGTCAAAGACAAAAAAGGGTTTAAGCATAAAAAAAATAAGTGTAGTACTGCTTTAAATGGTTGTTGTTTTTCCAAAAATATATATATATATATATTAATATGTTTTTTTTGTTTAATTTAATTGCATTTTTGTTTTTGTTTTTCTGAGCAAAAAATCAATACCATACATTGTTCCCTAATTTACAGAAGACACCCACTAAAATGCCATTCAGTGTAACAATCTTGTCAGGCATATTTACAAAAAAAAAAAATAAATAAATAATTTATGACATATTAAAAGACAAATTTCTTTCACCCCAAATAGTTGTAATTTTACCTTTTTAAAAAATTGCCACTATCCTAGGTTTTGCCCATTTTTTAACTTCATTTTAAAATACAATAAAATTTAATATTTTTAATAAGAAATTTTAATATGTACAAGTCAGAATAAGCATGTTGTTTGAAGTTTTACATAAATATTGTGTTACACTGAATGACAATGTAACATTATTTCAACCACATTTTGACATTTTATTCTCCAAAAACGTATTTCAAACCTTAAAAGTACACACTTTACTAACATTTAACGTGCTTTCTATGGACATAAAATCACTTTTGTAAATTTCTTTTGACTTGGACATCTTAACGTCTTTGACCTGGCCACCTGTATGCCAACACAAAATCCTGCATCTCAGTCACTAACTGCTAAATAGAGTTTAACCAGTATTTAGATGCATCATCATTATTTTCAGAGCAAACATGCCTCCATTCAGTATGTAAATTCCTGTGTAAATTAGCCTCATTATAGATTGTTTACAAAATTATCTGGTGCAATTTCTGCCTTTTAAAAGAGATGTTTACGTACATTTTCTATTGATGATGACAGCAATAACTGATCAAATGATGGAGAAGAATATTATAATGGCTTTTATCGGTGTGGTCCTGTGGTGTAGGTTAAAATGCGTTCTGATTTAATAAAAAAACTTGATTTAGGAATCTACATAGTAATACAGTGACGTGGTATGGCCCTGAAAAAAAAAAGTACACCAGATTGCAGTAGTCTGCTACATATCCTCCACAGAAAATAATAAGCAAAATTTTACCCACAAAAAAAATGTCAGTTGTCTACTGTCAACAGTGTAGCAATGTATGAAGCTTTCTAAATAACTTGAACACACTGCAAAATCTGTGCTAAGAAATTTTCTTCCTCACATGAAATTCCTTATCGCTTGGATTCCTATTGAAATAACTGAATTTTGTCTATGAAATTTTCAAAAGAACAGTAAATGTATCTGCACCTTATGGGGTTTGCACAACGCAACTCAATGCAATCAACGTGCAATCAGCACAGGCTTTTTCCGTTACCCGATTTGCATAATTCTTTGAGTGAATCTGGCATTAAAACAATGCACACAGCGAATGATTCCTCCCAACAGCTTGTGAAACGAAGTGTATATGATTTCCTGTGAGTTTGCCTACTCACGTATGGAGCTGAGCAGAGAGGTTTACTCACACAAGAGACTGAAACAGTGTCAAAAAATTTCTAAGACAGAGAGAGTGGTCGATATCTTGTCTCCTTAATGTTGCTGGAATGCACCTCATCGCCGACAAGTGAGACCGCTGGCAAAGGGGCCTGTCAAAACCTCCGCAAAACCCATCGTCAAAACAGACCCCGAACAGCTCCGAACGCAGAGAAACCAATCCCACTGAATGTCAGCGTGCGACTACCATTTGTCAGGGCTCCCAACCTCTTCCCATACCCATCCCGAACTTTGCTTTACTCCCTTGGAAAAAAAAAAAAATACTCGTAACTTTTATCACTGTCAACAAGCAAATGCCTAGTAAGTTGTATATGCACCACATGTCTCTCTGGTGCTGTGAGAGGTTTCCAGCCGAGCTTAAGCTATAACAGCCTGTCTCTCTCACCTCCTCTGGGCTGTTTTTCTCCTCGTGAGGAAACAGCTCAGAGATAAGGTGGAGATGGTTGACTATCTGTTGCTTTAGATTAAGAAGGAGGAAGGCAAAATAAAGCCACGGCGAAGTCGGAACGTCTTTCTCAAATCTGACAGAAGGATAGTTTACACGAGCACGAAAGACGGAGCGAGCGCATACGTGCGTACAAACACCTGTCACTTGGTTGAAGATATGGTCGGACAGCAGGGGAGGGAGGGTACCTGAGACACCCCGCGTGGGATTGTACGTCATAAGCGGGTTTACTTCTGTCGCTAGCCATAAAACCTCCTCCTGTGAGACTTCATAAGCACGGCTAGCTTGTAAGCTAAGAACGGTGTCCCCTTCAGTGAGATGTCAGCGGGCTAGAAAGACTCCAGACACAGTCGGAGTGACACGCTCATACGAGCCTGGTGAGGTTACCAAAACGCGAATGGTTAAAAAGGCGCTAAAAGCCGAGACGCAGCTTATCTGTGGCAGACAGCAGTTAGTCGTCTCTTTTGTTGCGAGGGCCCCTCGGCAGAGCTCCATCAAAAGGCCAAAGCCCCTTCGACAGTGCCATGTGGTGGTCTTCTGAAATAAGTTAATATAAGAGTTTTCACTCTGGATTTGCATTTTTTTAGTGTAACTAATTCATGTTCTAGTTTCATTTCATGTATACACAAGTGTCTGGGTTATAGACATATGGGACGCAATATGTACACAAAGCCTGATGCTTTGGCTTCCTTTCAAACTACTTTTATCATCAGACATAAAAAATGAATCAGGCCACAAGCTGTTGTTCTGATTATTAGCACGGATGTGATATGACATTCAAATCAACATATTGCTATAAACTTTTAGACACAGTGTAGTCAGTCACTGTCTATTTTTGCTCTTCCAGTAAAAACATTTCAAAAATGTAGATTTTTTCAAAAATGCGATGATTTTCTCCCTGAATGAGTATGTGTATGAATTAACTGGTTGAGAAAATGATTCAATGACTCACTCATGAGGAAAAGCACTGGTTTGGTTCCAGAATGAATCAGTGTTTTGAGCAAATCATTGAAGTAAATGATTCAAAGTCGCACTCATAAAGACAGTCATTTGGCACCAAGTACAACTGCAATGATATGGACTACAACTTTTTTTTGTCCGTTATGACAGACAGTGTCAGATTATGTGATTTTGAGCTCTTTCATCGATAGGGCGGGACTAGACAGAAGGTGCCATGAGCGTAAACAAACAATGTTTACACCTGACAGTGGACACAAATCTGGACTACATGAAGAGGACAGTATGGACTATCAAAGACAACCGAGGAACAACAGCTTTTATTTGATTGTGGTTGTCTCTCAAGGAAACATCATAAATGCAGGACTATTGTTGCCATAGCTCCATTTCCTCTATTGTAAAATTCCACCTAGCAGGACCGATACCATTGTCTCTCTTTCGTTTCGCGTTGTTTAATAGCATGTACAAAGGTGCTTATGTGCTCCTATTGGCCAGTATAGCAGATATGACAGAACTCGTCGTGGACGACCAAAAAAAAATAAACTTGCTAGTCTTTCTGTGATGATGTCGTGAAGCATTGCAGACGTGGCATTAGTTGTCAATCACTATAAAACGATTGAATCTTGTGTCCGAATGCCCATTGTCGTGTTAGAATCCCTACAACACTACATCAAGCAGATTGTGCCAAAATCAGGCTAAAATCACATCATCCTTTTTCTTTAATGTGTTAGTAAGCTTGTGGGTGAGACTTCCGGTTCTTTAGCCACTAAAGGGAAATAAGGAGAAGAATAACAATAACACTCTATGCCAAGCAGATTGTGCCAAAATTGTTTCTGTCATGACAACTCTTAGAGGGATTGGCATGGTAATGTACATGACAGTGTTAATGTATTTAGTCTTGGTGGAATAAATCTGTACTAGATTTAATATGTAAATTAAAACCAGATTTTAATGCTTTATGCTTTAAGTTTCAAAATTAACTTGAAAATGTATTACCAAAATTGATCAGATAAGTTTAACATGTCCAAACAAAAACTGTAGCAAAATTATCATTTAAATGCTATTTTTCCTAAATGCATTTAGACTTACGGATAGCACATTCGAGACTGTAATTTTGGTAATACATTTTCATTTTAATTTTGCAACTTATCGTTAAAATATGTTTTTAATTTACATATTAAATCTAGTGAAAGAAATGATAAGTCTAAATTACATTATTGAATTTTCATTTTGCACTAAATGTTCCACATATGTATGGGAAAATGTAAATTTAAATACAGACATACATTGTCATTTTACATAATGCATTGCCATTTTGCATAATACATTTCATAATGAATTTTGCTATCCATGTGGGTGAGACTTCTGGTTCTTTCGCGGCTGTAGGGAAATAAGGAGAAGAATAACAATGTGCAGTAAACAGTAAAACTGTTTGCACTACAAACCATTGTGTTCATAAGATAATACATTAAAATAATATAGTAAGACACACCAATTTGCAGTATCAAGCAGCAAAAGCACAGTTTCTTGACAACATGATACACAGATTTAAATTTCAATTTATGAAATAAATGACTTGTCAAGTTGTTTTTACCGACATTTTGTTGGAAAAATAATAACTATGATAATGTGGTAACAAGCACATTTTGTGCAGTTTTTGATGGATCCTGATGGATTCTGTTTGCTTGTTATTTGGCCACATTCTTTTTTGACCATTAGTAAAAAACTCCTTTATAAACACTGCAGGTGTCATGAAGGTTGCAGGCATGCAGGGCCAGCTTTAATTGAACTGAGCTGAGTGCTCGCCAAAAAAAATAAATAAATAAAATAAAAAGGCTTACTCACAGACTATCATTCCAAATAAATTCAAGATAATTTAAATTTGGAGATGTTTACTTTGCAATTAGTCTGTCCATTTGGAGCAGTCGCACACATTAAAGCTATTTTGGGGAATCATATGCATTACTGCGTCGACATTGGCCAATGTGGCGTAGAGGCACCGCCTCCTCTCACATGCCTCCTCACCTACATTTCACACCTTATTTAGGGTTTCAGTGTGAACTCGATGATCCAAAGGGAGGCAAAAAGACAACATTTCTATGAATCGTTATCCACCGGTATCACAGTTGCAAAATTAGAACAACAAGTGTCAAAATATTTCTATTTGCTCAATTTTTTAAGGAGGCACCGTCAGATATCATTTGGACAAAACGCCCCTGCCCTTAAACGAGGTCGTCGTTGGCGCCCAGCAGTGTTTATGCAAAGATGCGCCAGATCAGAGTAATGAGCTGCAGCATGTGTGGGACTGAAAATCAGACATTCTCAACAAAAAATCATGGGTAGAGGAAAAAGCAAGTGAGAGAGATGATAAGTTGAAAAAAAACTGTTGCTTTGATAATGGCTGAAGCTAAGGGAACTCAAATTTTATCACCAGAAAGGCTCGGAGGCTAAAATAAGAAAAAAATGCAACAGAGAGCGAGCGAGAGAGAGAGGTTTGATAAATGAAATTGGAAGAAATAGTACACAGATAAGAAGTACAGCAGGGGGAAAAGGAAATGCGTGAAGCGACTTAAGCAACCACAACATTCCCCACCTCTCTATTCAGCAGAGTTCCTGTCTCATTAAAAATGAATAGTTCCATGATCAGAACTCGCAGCACTGGAATAGAGGTGAAAAACACACTAGTGCACTGCAAATCCTTCACACTGTGTCCTTCATTAATTCATGGCAGATGTTGATACAGTCGGTCCACGTGGAACGTGTTATAGATTAACGGATATAAACTATAGCATACCCGCCAAAAAACCTCAACTAAACAAATTTGATAATAATCCTAAAAGACGCATTACAAACACAAACTCTGATCCAGCAGAGTTCATTCAATAAGTAAGATTAACCAGCCACATAAACATCATCTCCTAAAGGTGCAGGAGATGCACGTCCGGTCTCATTGACTTCCCCGCTACAATCGAAAGAGGGCCCGAACTGTATAATCCCCATATGAACAGGATTTTATTCCGCATTACAACAAGCAGCAGTGGATTTGCGAAAATAATCGAGTGTATTATGGTCATTGTTGTCACGGCTAACTCTGGCGCCATGCGAGGGCTCGCCGACGTGTGCGTGCCACTTATGCAGAGGACGAGCGCAGCCATGGATGTAAACAGTGCAATCAAACAGATCTGCAAGTATTTATTCAAGAGCTTTGGGTGAATGTGTGTGGGATCGCGCTGAGCTTCTGCGGAGCACAAAGCAAATCTGTCGCCTTGTGGTACTAAATCACTTTCCTGAACTTTCACTTTCAGCGTAACCATCCGAACAGTTGAGTGTGCAGCTGCCACTGAAAAAAAAAAAAAAGGAAGATACTTTTCAACTCAAAATTCCGAGTAGACAAAACAAACATCATACCTTATCATATCATACCATACCATTGTTCATTACACTTATTTTTCATTTGGTTTTCTTGCATTGTGTTTATCCCTGCAGTGGCACATATATATTAATAGTAATATGATTTCCACGATGCAGAACGTGGACGGAATCGCGGAATCCCATAAAAACAGAATTTACTGAATAACGCAGAATGTCACAAAATTTGTCAAAATTTGAATGAATTAATCAAAACTAGGTCATTACACTTTAATCAAACTGCAATATGGACTAGTATCTGTACATATTACGCTGCAAAAATACCATTTAAATGTGAATCCTGCATGTTCTGTGTGTCTCTGTTTTAATGAATGGAGCAGACGAGCGGTTTTGTTTACTACACACACTGAAGCACGTGACGCTCCCGGTGATTTCAGCTTCTGTCGTCTCACTAAATGAGGACATAAATACATGAACAATATCTGCTGAGAGTCACTTCATGAGCATTTGACCGTTCCATTTTAGGAAAACTGTTAAACCTTTATTAAATTGATGTGAAATTGTATAAGTTTCATGATTTTAATTAATTAGACATGCGCTTTGATTAATAAAATTTTATTTAACCATTAAAAACGAGTTGAAAAAAATTAAAATGGGAAAAAAATGAATTTGAAAAAAAAAAAAAAAAAAAAATTGGGAAAAAATAAAACAGATTTCATAGGTCCCTATATTAAGGTTTATTAAATTTAATTCAGAAGATTATTATTACATTTTTATTTGAGCTGATAATAAAATTTTTGGCCCTTTTCGACTTTATTACCCAAGCAGTAATTTATTTTATTTTCTGTGATGCGGTAAAACACAAACAGAATGACAGAATCCAGTCATAAAAATGGAATGTACTGTATAATTTCCCCAATTTGGAATGAATAAATCAAAACGCGATATGGACTAGTGTCTGTGAATATTAAGCCACAAAAATAGGAACCTGCATGTTCTATGTCTCTTTGTGTAAATAAATGGTGCGGATTTCGTTTACTACGCACATACTGAAGCATGTGTGACGCTTGCAATGTTTTTAGCCTCTTCTGCCTTAATATATGAGGATATGAACACATAAACATAATCTCTAGAACTGCTCTGAGAATCACTTCATAAGCATTGTACTGTTTCTTTTGAGAAAAACTATCATCATATCATATACAAACAGAAACTTAAAGGTCATCACAGCAACCCGTCAAAATAAAAGTTTGGTTTAACTTGAAGAAACTGTGACAGAAATATATTACTTAATGTAATAACAGTACTACTACTACTAATAAAATTATTGTTAAAACTTTTTTTTTTTTTAAAGAAATATTTAGCAAAAATAACATTTACCAGAATTTATTTACCAGAAAAATACAGTATTTCTAGAGGGGAAAAAAGAAAGAAATTTTAAAATAATAATAAATTAATTCTTCATAAAATCAATTAATTAGACATGATTTTCATTATTACAATTTAATAAAACCACTAAAATGGAATCCAGAAAATTAATTGAAAACACAGAATTTGCTAAAAATAAAACTGAATTTGAGAAAACAAAATAAAAGATAATTCATAAGGCCTTAAAATGTCATTTTTGTGAAATGCTGTGAAATTTTGTAAATGAATGCCTTTTTTTTTTCTAGAAAAATTAAAACAGAAAAAACAGAATTTGGGGGAAAAAAATATTGGGTCCTGTTTATTTTATTACATTACCTCCTCCTCAGCATCAAATTATGTTTTATTCTTCATTTACTTTAGATAAAAGCAAGTGCTAAATGAAAAAATGTAAATGCACATTATATAGCTATTGCACATACATGTGACAGAAAATGCACGTACAGTCAGAATGTCAGAACAATAATTATGTACAGCAGGACACATTTAATTAAAAAAAAAAAAAAAAAAAAAAAAAAAAAGCCCAAGTTGAAAGCTCTGTCTAGATGTATTATATAATCAACGAGTGGGTATAGCAATATGCATGACCATATTTTCCCATTAAATTTAAATGGCGGCCCCCAAAGCGCTTTGAATGACAGCTTCCATATGGGAGATGCCATTATGAATTACAGTGATTATCTGCAGCCTGTAAAAGCAGAGCGATGAAAAAAAAAAAAAATAATAATAACAGTAATAAAAAAGCCTCCAAAACTGGAGACAGATCTCACATTGATGAAAAGGAACAGGCGCACAGCACGCTCACGACTCTTTCCGGCCATCGAGAATGTTCCACTAATGCGTACAAATGTCAACGTTCTTTTTGTCTCACACTCACTCTATCTTCAGCATAACCTTTTAAAAAATGTAACAATATGACCTTAAGAAAGAAAGAATGGAAGGCAATGGCTACACTTGGGGCTATGATGATGCCGTTTCCGTTTGCTTTCAGGTCAGCGAGGAAGGAACGAGATACAACCTATGCAATCTACTGACAAATGCTGTTTCTCTGCAACATCTCAGTCAACTCAGAGGTCAAAGTTATTAATGTGAGTACCGTGGCGGCTCGCACGCGCGTCAGCCGTTTCGCGCTGGGTGACAGGCAAGGGAAACAGAGAGGATGAGGGTGACATGAAAGAACGAGATAAAAAAGACAGAAATAGCTGCAAAATTAACATTGAGGATGGATGAGTGAAACAGAATGAGAAATGGACCAGAGATGTAAAGAAAGCCGTGACATGAAGGGTGACTATTGAACAGTGAAGAGAAAAAAGAAATGGGGGGGGGGGAGCGGAGCCAGGTAGACAAAAAGAACTCACACTTCGTGAGTCAAGGAAACGGGTTGACCTTAAAACTCTCTCAACTCCAGCAACGAACTAACGCAATGTTACATCAGCCCTAAAGGTCAGCACAATGCAATATTTTAGTAAAAAAGAACATATGGTCAGACTCTGAGAGCCATTCAACCGAATATTACTAGAAAATACTTTCCTCAAAGTCAGACAACAGCTACAGGACTAATTTATTATAATGAACAATTAATGAATTCTGTCAGGAACTCATTAGCTAAAAACTTGCAGGGAGTTGCATGAACCGAAAAGTGCAGAATAATTTATTTTTCATCTGTGAAACATAAGGATGCGACCAAATGGTGAAGAAACTGCATTTGGAAAAAACAATATTGACTAAACAATGCTGAATATTTGAGGATGTTATGGCCCTGTGGTATCCAGTGAAACACCTATAGGAAAACTCACCGTACCCGTTACCATTCTTATTCATCTCAATGGCAGTTGCTCAGCTGGCACATGCCTCTGCTTGCTGCCATCTCCGCACATGGGAACATGTTTTTGAGCCAGTCATCTGAGCTGTAAATGCCTCAATTCTGAAGCCACAAGAAAATGATGTTCTGACAATCTAATTTGGCTAATGGCACCACAAGAACTTGGACAGTCCCAAACAATAAATTAATAAATGAAACAACTTGACTGAAAAGAAATATAAAAACATCTAATAACATTTAATATCAACAATTGTTGATGAAATTAATACTTTTTTTCCAGCAAGGACGCATTTAAGTAGGGCCCTATGATATCCATTTTACTCTTCTGTTTTAAAATTCTGTTTTATTTATTTATTTGTTTTTTTTTTTTGTTTTTTTTTTTTTTTCCTGAATTCATTTTTTTTTTTAATTTAATTTTTTCTAGATTCTCTTTTAATGGTTACATTCAAGTTTAAATAATCAAAAAGCATGATTAAGTGAAATCATGAAACATACTGTACAATATTTAACAGCAATTTATAAAAAAATAATAACAATAATAAGTTTTATTTTGACCAAATTCAGTTTTCCACTCATTTTCATTAATTTTCCACTTTGTTTCATTAAATTTTAATAATAAAAACATCTCTAATTAATTGATTTTATATTAATTGATTTTATTAATTTATTTTTTTATTTTATTTTATTCTTCCAGAAATACTGTGTTCTGTATTTACATTTTTCTGCTAAATAAATTATTATTAATTTAAATAATATATTATTTGGTAAATAATTCTTCTGGTAAATTTTACTTTACAAAATAATGTTTTTATAACAATTGTATTACATTAAATAATATATTTCTTTCACAGTTTCTTTAAGTTAAACTGAACTTTTATTTTGATGGCTGAAAACACTGCCAACGTCACATGCGTTTCAGTATGTGTAGTAAATGAAATCACATGTCTTCACCATTAATTCACAGAGATGTGCAGAAAATTCGGGATTTATATTTAAATAGTATTTTTTTTTACATTTTTAATATTATTTAATATTTTTAATTTTCAATATTTTTACACTAATCCATAACGTGTTTTGATGTAAGTGTACTGACCTTGTGATAATATATCCGTCCAAAATTTGGGGCCCAGATTAAAGTGAAAGCAAAAACATTTATACTCTTACGTAAAAAAACCCCAAAAATAATAATAAATGAATAAATAAATAAATTAATTAATAATAATAATAATAATAATAATAATAATATATATATATATATATATATATATATATATTTTTTTTTTTTTTACTTTGTATTTGCCAAAGACAATATGAAATCAAAAAACATTAAGCAGCACAACTGTTTCGAATATTTATAATAATGTTTCTTGGATTTCTGAAGGATCATGTGACACTGAAAGTAATGGCTGCTGAAAATAACAAGAATAAATTACATTTTTAAACATTAAAATAGAAAACAATATTCCTGGTTTACTGTATTTTTGATAAAAAAAATGCATTCTTGGTTGAGCACACCTTACTGACCCCAAACTGCCATCTACCAGCAGGTATCTGTCCATGGTAACCAACCAAAGCTTACCCCCTTGGGTGCTACACAATTTTAGGACAAAATCCACAGTGGGAAGGCAATTAGTCAAGAAAATTGTGCTCACAGAGTGAACTTCTCCAACCCTCCACCCACTTATTTACACATCTGGAACACCTAAACATGCACAGAATGTGACCTCAATATGCTCCACAGCCTTAGTCAGTACAGTGAACACAGTCTGGAACACACACACGCACAGAGACATATACAGACGTCCCCGTGAGTGTGGTGTCTCTATGGAGCAGTTAAGTCATTAGCGCACTGCTGCACACCACTAAGCACATAAGCATATGTTCTCTTACATCCTGCGCTCATTCTCTCTTTCTCTCCATCCCTCACACCTACAGACATCCTCTGTTTCGCGCTCTCCTCCTGATCTGCAGCGCTGGAGAGCGTCCAAATGCTAAAGCTGTTAATTAGCACACAATGCAAATCATCCCATTCACATCTTAAGGCAGCCTGGTGAGAGTAACGAATGAAAGTATCTGTCTCGTTTAGACCTTTCACATGACTGGAGAGTTGACTTTACATTCCCTCTGTAGGGTGTGCCGCCACCATTACTGTGCTTACAAGAGCCGGGAAACAGCAGCACAGTGTGCGTAACGGGCCGTACGGTTGAGAGACGGAGATGAGCGGGTGTCGCGCATCTTTGCGCTGTGCGCACGTGTGCGTTTATGCGAGCTTTGAGCTGCGCCGCCCGTAGACGTCACGCCCCGGTGCGCTCTAGCGCTTCTGATTAATTGTATCCTGTTTCCATAATAAGTGTTTCTCAAGAAATCAAGCTAATTTTGGGGTCTCTTTATACCACCCCACCCTTCAGTCAGACTCTTAGCACCATTAATTTAGCCATTAGTAGCATTAATCCTATCTACCTCCATGCCAAATGTCAGCTCATTATGCGCTGTCTAAGAAAATGATTAGAGCTGACATTTTAGAGGTGCTTGTTGTGCGTAATGATAACTGTGTTTCCCGTGGTCCTTCATGTTAAGTCTTTAATTGACCTCGGCAGCTCTTCTGTAAAATCAATGAATGTTTTTTCAAGACAATTTGTATTTTTATTATGTCCTGATGTTTCATAAAGCTTTTATGATTGCAAAAGGCACAGAAGAACTGTTGTTTATTTTCTGCACAGAAAAAAAAATTGGTGTAGAAAATTTTTCTATCAGAAATTGCTAGTAAATTTCAGAAGCAATTACTGTACAAAAATAAATAAATTAACAATAATAATAAAATAAAACAGCAAGTAACACATTGAATTAAACATAAAAAACTAAAATTGTATTTTCTTGTCAAACATCTTCCATTTACATATTTACAACTTTCTTTTTAATAGCTTGGGGCAATTAACCCATTTTAAGTGACTTTTTCATTTGAAGTGATTTTCAGAATGTATTAATACAGCATTAAACATAACAGACTATTACAAATTATTTAACAGTAATAATAATAACATAAAATCCATATATTACATACCATGCCAAAAATATATATATATATATATATATATATACATACAAATAATTTGAATATGAAATCTTTAATATATGAATCACCTATAAAATATATAAAATACGTAATATATAATATATACAAATATTTAATAATCTTTATAGGGTACAACGGGCCTAAAGTTGTAAAAAATGTGCTTTTTACTGTGCCCAAAGTAAAAGTAATTTATTTTGTTTAAAAATCTTACAAATGTATGAGGTGGCAAGGGGGGCCTTTTACCCCACACACAGGGTAAAAGACACACAGTATTGATACAAATACTTGAGCTAAAACAATGTTTGATTGTTTTTTAATAATGTCTAAGTTAATACTTGTTCAAAACAATCACTTTAGCAAAGTTTCTACTATTTTCTGCTTAGTTTGATAAATAAAATAATTATTTTTTGTTCAATAAACTGTTAGTATAAATATGTTAATATAAAACATACTTTAAAATACAGAAACAAAATAATTTTAAAATGTAAAGATTCTGAAAGCACTGAAGGAGATCCCACAGTAATTAAATATAGATTTACAGTAGTAACAACAAATATTTTATTATATGATATTATTAATATCATGTTTTTTAAATTCATATCATGTTCTAAACATGGTGATTATCTCTCAGAAGGACACACAACATAATACATGACATTTAGCATCTGAATCTAACAATGTCATGTCAACATATGGAAAAATCAGCCTTCTATTAATTATCATGTTAATTATTGTGCCTTTTAGCCTCAACAGCAGGGGCGCTTTTTACCCCAAATACCATGCTTTTACATATACCTTCGTCATTTAAAAACTGTTGCTTTAATTATCTAACAAAACTGAAAATCATTAAGAAGACCTTTGTCTGAAGATATACACAAGAATTCTAGCGATTCTCATCTCTTCAATCTACATTTTTAAAAACATCAAATATTAGATCAAGCACACACAGAATGGATTTTGCACTGGTGCATCAGCCAAATTTGCATGTGTATCTTGAAAAGCGGACGTTTTGGAAAGTGCTAAAACATGTTTTGTTATAGTCCACTAGTGATTTAGTGGAAAATAATATCAAAGGCACCTTTAGGCCTGTTGTACCCTGCATTCTGTTATGTTTACATTCTTTTT
Source organism: Labeo rohita (assembly GCF_022985175.1). Taxonomy (NCBI): domain Eukaryota; kingdom Metazoa; phylum Chordata; class Actinopteri; order Cypriniformes; family Cyprinidae; genus Labeo; species Labeo rohita. Next base: position 2,799,566 of record NC_066879.1, read on the forward strand.
TACTTGCATACTGAACAATAGCATGTTCTAAGAGACTTTCAAATGTAAAATAATAATAATAATAATAATAATAATAATAATAATAATAATAATAAATTATTAATTACATTAATAAATAATTTTAGAATATGCTTAAATAATTTTTAAAAACGTAAAAACTTAATACAATATTTAAAATATTCATTATAAGATCACGTGTACTATTCCAAGTCCATTGTTTTAACACAAATATGGTAATCTAAGAATTGTGTACATTGCAGTTTTTGCCATCTAGAAGTGAGTGACAGCATCTGCCACAGTGACACTGGAAATGACTCTTCTGTTCTTTTGGATTTGCTTAGGCTTGAGAGAGTGAAACAGAGCCATTCATCATTCGTTCCAGGGCTAAAGACACCTGTCGCACAGTTATCTTAAGAGCGAGGAGAGAGCTGGAGGGAAAGAAACAGCTCGCCATCCTCCGTATCATCTATCTACTGACTTGCTGATGCGAAGCAATTTTTGTTTGGCGTTTGGGCTTGTGTTTATGTGCATAACCTACGGGTAGATGTCTCTCGCACGGAGCTGATCTCTTTGTCTCTGTCTTCCACTCAGACGCAATATCATTATTTAGCTGTTTGGCAAGAAGGTCCTTATCATCAGTGCTGCAAACATCCCGCACAAGAGATGGACTGCTTCAATCGACAATTACCCCATAAAAGGTGCATCGCAGCGATCTCATGGTAAGAATGAAGCATCTCCGATCCCCTAATAACCCTTCAGACAACCTACAAACTTTAGATAGGAACAGACAAGGACAGAACAATACCACTCAGCAAGGCATATAACCTCAGCTACGTCTAAAGGTCTGTTCGCACTAAGAATGATAAATATAAAGACTATAACGATACCTATATTCGAGACCACATCAACGGATGATAACATTTTGTTATTATAAACACACTGCAGTTATGTCATCTATTGTGTCAAAGGGATAGTTCACCCAGAAATGAATATTCTATCTTTAATCACTCCTTATGTTGTTCCAAACCCAAAAGACCTTTGTTCATCTTCTGAACATATATTAAGATATTTTGGATGAAATCCAAGAGCTTTCTGATCCTGCATTGACAGCAACGCAACTGACACATTCAAGGCCCAGAAAGTCAGTAAGGACATCGTTAAAATAGTCCATGTGTCATCAGTGGTTCAGCCATGAAATATTTATGTTACTTAAAAAAATCCACATTGTTATATACATATGTTCGATGACGTGAAACGTTTGCATTCGGTGAGCTACCGGCACTATTTGTTGCTATTTTTACCACAACACAACTCGGAAAACACGATAATACAATGACCACAGCTACTGAAAGAGCTTACAGCTGGCGATGGATATAAGTGTAGGCTTAACCCTCACAAAGACAGAGACAGCCGCCCGCAGCTAAAAATACCTATTGTTCTTAAATATTTAATAACTATTGAACCGCTACTCCAATCTGAATGCTTTAAAAAGTACTGTTTTTTTTCCCATATCACATTTGGCTAGTCATCATATTTGAATTGATTCGTCAGAAGAAACCAATGCATTTCGTTCCTCTGAGCCAAACAGGAACGATTATTGACGCTTAGTCCCACCCCCGTGCCCAGATTGGTTCAAACTGTCATCTATTCAGCCAATAAACATAGGTTTTGGACTTTTGAACCACCAATAAGCATGTTTCTTTGGAAATTTGAACATGCAAGACAACAAACACAAGATAAAACATTTGCATGACAGCACTTTCTGAAAAAGCACAGAAAAACAGACGACAGAGCACTTTGACATAAAACAAACCAAAAACAAGAATGAAACAGCTTTACATATCGGATAAAGCACTGGAATTTATGTTTTCACGTGGCTATGCGCTGCCCCGGTAAAACGTGGAATACAGCCAGCGGATTGATCAATTTGGCTGTTATATTATGTCAGTTATACTTATATAGTTTATAAAGATCATTTGCACTATTTTTTTCTATTGCACTCTGTATATTTCTCTCATTTTGTGTGTAGTTTGTGAATCATTTGCACTGTTTATATATTTGTTGCACAATACCATGCAAATGTTTTCACTGTTTGCTGCACTGTTTGCGATTGTTGTTCATACTCTGATTGAAAATTATATTTCTCTAAAAAAGAAAAACTTTTTTGTTATTATGTAACACTGTTTCCAATTACTTTACTTTCTAAACATTTTTGAACACATCTATATTGTCAGTAAGCTAAAAAGGGTAGATATTAGATAGTAGAGTAGCTATTTTCACTAAAAAGCGCCTATAACAATATTGTAATAAATGGCTATTACTTAAAAAACAAAATCCAAACTTGACAACATGAGTTTCTGTTTGAGTACACAGTAAAAAACCTCCAATTGTTGCTTGTGATTTTCTTAAAATTTTGGAAATTCAATCATTCTTATAGAAGACAAAAGGAAATTTTGGAATTTAAATTAGCTAGACTGAACCTTCAAGTTCTCTTGTTTACAATGATATATAGCACTTGATGCTGACTGCTGGAATAGTTCTAAAAAAGCAAAGAACAGTGAAGGCGTGTCAGGTGCCCCGAAAATGTTCTAGGTCTTTCAGGGTTAAACCAAATAAACGCCCTAAACACCCCAGGATATCATGTGAAATCCGCGCAAAAAAAAAACTCCTTCAGTGGCTGTGGCATCACGACAAGTGTTGGCATGTTTACGTCCTGTCAGGATGGCATCTAGCGTTTCTTGTCTCTGCCGTTTGTAAGCTCTGTGATCGACTAAAAGCCTCAAAAGCATCCAAGCTGAAGTGGAGAGAACAAAGATGTCAGGTCTTTATGAAGTTTACGTAATCAAAATAATGGCTGAATACCCAGGGTTCCCTTTAAAGCAGGATGGAATCTGATTGGCTGGTCGATGTTGTTGTATGGACTCTTCTGTTCTTTTAAATTTAGAACAATTTATAAGTACATCTACATGGGCATTTTACTATTTCATGAGGCGACGGGAGAGGATTTGTGAATGGCAGTGAAGTGGCATAACTGATGCCAACATGGTAAATTTATATACAATAATGTTTGCGCCATAAGTTTCAAAGTGTTGCTGCTATACATTTTGTGATTCTGGATGCACCGATAGTCTGAAGCTGAAGCTGGAGGCTGTGTACACTACGGGATTTTCTGTGAAATGTGTCATCTCAAATCTGCAGACCAGCTCTGACTTTCAGCAACTAGCATCAACTTGTGCAGACTGTAAATCAGGGCAGAAAACTTGGTAAAAGTCATGTATTTCAGCCTTAACGTAGTAAACAACAAAGTAACAGAAACAGGCAGAAGGAGAGACAATGGATCCTCCCGCAGGCCTGTGATGAGAAGGTCAACAGACACTTTATTAATGACCTGTCCACCCTATTATTATTCAGAATGAATTTATCCATGCTAAAAAGCGCAGGATTTCACGCTCATTAGGCTGATCTTTTGGGTCTTTTTGAAGTACATTCATATGCCCACACACTGTGGTCAATTATACACTGAGGGCTGGACGTCCTGCTCTATTTGTGTTCATTTAACACACACGGCGGCCATATTGTCAAGCTCATTTCCACTGCATCAGCACCCTGAGGATTCATTATCTATTCTTTAACATCCTCAACATTAAGATTAAGCCGAGCTCACCGCAGCCTGCAAAGGCCACCGGTGCAGCTCGGCCTTCATACCCATAATGCATTTAGGTGAATGGCGATTACAGTGTTTACTCGGTTCAAAGTTGGAGTAATATTCTAAGGGGAAAACCACTGAATGCCAGCCCGTTATCTGAAAATGAAGCATAATAAGTGTGAATTTGAACCGTGCGCACACACAAACGCCCACGCGCTTAAGCAGCCAGAACAAAACGGCCACGGTCGGTGCACCCTTCTGAACTTTTGCCCCTCTTTAAAGCATTAGCCTTGAGTAAAGAGTTGTGTTCTCCATAATCAAGAGGCGAGACTTAATTTCAGATCAACCGGCTTTTACTACGCAAGATCTTCCCCCACCGCCCACATTCACTCCACCGACACACCAGCCCTTGGTTTTGAAAAGACCAGAAAATGGCTATTGATTTCTGATAAACAAGTTTCCACGTTGGGAGATCAGGACCTTTTGATTTCTTCAAGGTCGAGGAAAACGGACAATAACATGCGGCCAGATCTTCTTGTTTTTGCCTCTGCCCCCGAAGGCCAGCGTGGCCAAAAGCAACGAGGCTGGATAATGCAAGAGGGAGGGCTCTTTGTATCTCAAATGAGAATCTTTGATGAGCTTGAAGAGGAACTTCAAACGGGCTGAAGGAGAAGAGAGGAGAGTCGAGGAGTACCGACCACATGTTTATCAGGTTGTAGATACACAAGGGAGGAGGGAAAGGCTTCTAAAGTAAATGAAAGCAGATGGTGAAACGTGCACGTGTGCCGACGCTTGCCCTTTGAAATGAGATACAGTGGTCAAATATCATTTTAGCATATTACTTTGATGTTTGTTAATTGAGAGAGGGAAATTTCATGTTACCTTAAAAAGCACGAGTCGGGAAATGAGCTGGCAAATGAGGATCTCAACGGAGACTATAAACAGTTGCGGTGTAATCGTACGCCTCATCTATCAAAGTTCTCACAGAAACAGCCAATGCACAGATAAAATAGAGCATGGCTGCTCTGTCTGCTAGGAATGTGCAAAACTGCATATTTTTAAAATTAGCTATTCGATGGGCTGACAAAAATAAGGTATATAATTAGGTTAGATTTGGATTTACCTGCTTAATGTATGACATCTAGAAAAAAGATACATCTAAAAAATACATCTAAAAAAAGGGGAAAAAAGAGGTCTCAAAATAACATTTTTAAAAATGTTTTTCAGGGCCAATGCCGATACTTGCAGATCAAGTTAAGGTGGTAAAGATCAAGTAAATTATTAGAGATCCAGGTAAAGCTGGATCACGAATTTGCGTGAACATAGACACATTTTTGTAGATCACCAGGTGCATTTCCTTCAAAAACAAAAGTAACGTTAATCCTCTGCATCTTCAGCAGCTCAGATGTCGGGAGTAAATAACAACTGCTATGTTCATTATTACATCCAACATCTGAACACCCCAATCACTCAAACTGAGACATTTTTGTCTTCCTCTGCTCCAGCATCGAAACAATAACGGTCGACTGTTCTCAGCTCACTCAGGGCGGGTCTAAGGTAAGACGGTCATGTCAATCAACTATTTTGGGAGTGGCCTGGGTTTTTTGCGACATCACACAGACAAGAAGATGAGAATGGCTTGATTTGAAAAAGGGGATATTACTTATAAAGATTAAAAAAAATACCACTGGGTGGACTTTTATCATTATCTGGTGGTTGTGTACACACATTTATGTTCAAAGAACATGTAAAAGTGAGTTTTGCATCCGATGCCCCTTTAAATGCTTTTAAATTAAGCAGGAGAACTTAAATCGGCTCTGAAAATGACAATACGATAACCATAAAAATGCTTAATATCTTTGCCGATAATCGGTTGACCCCTACAATGGCATCTTACAATAAAAATAAATAAAAAATAAATAAATAAATAAATAAATAAATCTGCAAAAATAATCAAAAAGCGAAAAAAAAAATAGTTATTAGGCTAAACCTAATAATATATATATTTTAAAACTTTATAATTAAGTTCATGTTTTGGCATATATCAAAATTCCAAACTATTTTGTGTAATAAATAAATAAATAAATAAACATTTTAAAAGGTCAATCCTTGTAAATGCTACAAGTGAATTAAAGCATCACAATAATGTAAATAATGTAGAGATTGCAGTATGAAAAATAGATCTTTTTGAGATTTGCAAAAGATTATATTTATCAATAAAATGAAATGTAATTAATCTGTATCTGTATCTATCAACTGTGTGTGTATACACACACGCACACACACAAAGTGCTTTACAGGAAGATTATTTAAAAAAATGCAATTAGTTTCATAAGAAATATAAAAAAAAAAAAGTAAGAAGAACATAAAAAAGAATAAAATGAATATGAGGGACATAAAAGGAAAGGAGGATAAAAAAGTGTAATCTACAACCAATATGAAATGTATATGCTGTGTATCATTACGAAAACAAAAAGTTTAACTGAGCTGTCCATCATGATCCTTACAATCTACATGCATACTGATTTTAGTTATCTCTCTCAATATTTCATGTACATTATGTTGATTATTTTAAATTAATGAGGCTTGCTAGTGGCAATTTATCCACGCCTTGCAACACCAATTGTTTCAATAAAATAATCATTGCCATATGGACAGGCAAATAGAATTAAGACAGTAACAGATTACATGTTACATAAATTATGTTGAGCAGCCGTAACATGATTCATTTATGGAGAGGACCAACCGCCCGGAAAAAGAGGACAGGTTGATGGAGTGTCCTAGCTGACCGGCAGAACAACTTGGCTGCAGCGGGCCCCCTTTCCTCGTGCCCGCCCTTTGGCGGGTCACACGCTCCTGTAGCGCCTTACTCTGGCACGACGTGACCCCTGCGTGCCCACTGCACCAATGCCAAGAGCCAGAGAGAGCGTTCAGACATGAGTAATGATGCCATCGTAACCAGCCGGAGAGAAGAGCACACGCTCGCCTGCATAATAGAAACTGGAATGCCGGCAATTGGGCTCCCTTCCTAACGGAATCTGCCAAATCAGGTTGGACTGCAGAAATTTCCAATTCAGCATCAATGTTCCAAAGCTAAATCTGGAGAGGAGAGTGACTGGAAGAAAAGAAACATGAGAGGTTAAGCCACAGGTCATAAGAGCGACGGAAAACGTGCCAAACGTGGCGTCTGGCACACCGGGAAAGTAGGCTGCGTCATCTTCTAGCTGAATGAAGATGAGATGTTGTGTTTAAATCAATTACATCAACATATTGTGTCCAATACCAGTGCATCTGTCGGCCAACATATTAAATACCCACTCATGCACTGTATCCGTGTACGCAGTCTATGAACGTATGAGCACGCTTGCCAACTGAAATGATGAAGGGAGAGAGCGGTGACAGTGATGCAGATGGAACGGTGTGATGGGAGCGTTTGCGTGACTGAGGAGGAGAGTGTCTGAAAGCGGGGAGGGGGAGATGCGAGATTTCGATCTGTGCGCACGCAAAATCAGCATCTGTGAGACAGCCGCTGTCGACTGCTGAGCCAGAAGAACCAGGAGAAAAGGGCAGCATCCGGTGGACTAAATTCTTGGGCTTTGTTTAGGCACTTATCCAACTCAAATCCATTTCTATAGTCTAAACAGTAAAAAAAACACAATGTTTACAGCCAAAATCTGATGTATACAAACCCCATTCATCCTGTGATATCATGATGGACACGAGGAAAGACAATGTTTTCTGTTTTCCATCATCCCTTTCCATACTGACAGCTCCTTTCAGTGGTTGTATGCGAAAGACTCTTGGCATCGTGCTGTTGCTTATATTGTTTCTATAGCAACCGATGTAGATACACTGGATATTGACGACGCTGTCTGAACAAACTTGCAAAGTGAGAGTGAAAACACTCAATCGTAAGGATAGAATTTGAAAACCCATCTGGATATGTGTCCAGTGTGAACAAAGGTGTGCAATTCAAGGGATAGTTCCATCAGCACTTTCCACACCTATATGGTTGTCTTTCTTCAAAAGAAAAACAGAGATTTTTTTTTTTTTTTTTTTTTTTTTTCGGGTCCATACAATGCAAGTCAATGACCAAAATGACAGAATTTGATTTTTTGTGTGAAATTAAGACAAATTAAGATTCTGCATGAGTATATTTCTACTCATATTTTTAAAAAAGTAGGCAAAAAAAAAAAAACATATATACTCATTGTATTTAGGTAGCTGAATACATAAAATATACACATATTTTTAAAATAATCATTTTAAATATTAAAAATATTATAATTATTATTTTATTAACCAGATTATTTAAACTATTTAATAAAACACAGACAAAAACTGTAATATTGCAAAATGTTATTACAATATAAAATAATGGTTTCTATTTTAATATACATTAAAAATATAATTCTGTGATGCAAACCTGAATTTTCATCAGCCATTACTCCGGTCTTAAGAAAGAATAACAATTTACTGACCCTAAACTTTTGAACAGTAGTGTATATTGTCAGAAAAGATTTCTATTTTAAATAAATGCTGTCATTTTTAACTTTTTATTCATCAAAGAATCCTGAAAAAGTATCACAGGTTGCAAAAAAATATTAAGCAGCACAGTAAGGTATATTAAAACGTTATTTAACGCTGTAATAACAATAAAAAAAAAAAATGACACTTTTGAGCAAATAATTTTGAGCCTTGATGCATAAGAAACTTCTTTTAAAACATTAAAAATCTTATGGCAAATTAAACAGATATTTAACATTTAATTTAAATTATTTAATAATTAAAAAACATGTATTTCAGAAATTAACTTAAGGTTTAAACTTAAACTCTCAGTTTATATTTAATTTAATTTAAATTAAATTATAATTAGCTGTGTTCAACAAAATATTCCCACGCAAAAAAAAAAAAAAAAAAAAAAATCGTAAAATGCTGTACAAAGGCTTCTGCTGGTTCTGAGTCTCTTCTGAACCTAGAGTGTGACTTGAATAAGTGAATGACTGAATGAATAAGATGCTCCCTCAGACAGAATATTCTAATAGGATGTTTCAACAATTCCTGAGTTGCACAAAATGTGACAGTGTGACAAAAATAGTTGTTTTGTCATGCTACACAGCTACTTTATTGAAAAGGCTACATAAAGAAAACAGCTGAGCTATAGTCTTGCTACTTAAAAATGCATTTCAGTTAGAAGAGGTAGCTTTTTCTTCAACGATAACAGCAAAACTCTTCATGACAGCTTGATGTCAAATGTCGTTGTAGTCTATACTGTATGTTTACACAGTGAAAGAAGGTCTGCGGTGAAACGCAGAACAGAATTCAAAACATTAATCCACAATATAAAGCTTTAGCTCTCTTTTGACTGACAGACCATTTGTTTAGGTGGAGAGCTTCTCTTGTTAAACAAAAGCAGCAAAGCAGAAGTTTGAACCTGAAGTATGACTTGCTTCAGAAAACCTGACAGGAAAGTAAAGCGAAGAGATTCAAGTGTGCGTGCGTGACGTCTGAGGCGTGAGAACGGCGTGAATGCTTTGAGTCAGTGAAATGTAGTTTCGTTTATGAAAAGCTCTCTCTTTCACACCCCCTTCCTCTTTTATTTTAAGTCTAACAGGCATGTGTGATACCACCTAAGCATCTAATAAACGGGCCTTGTTCCTATTCCTCCTATCTTGAGGGAAAGGAGAAAAAGGGACAGACTGGCGGTAATGAAAATGCTTTCTCTTTTGTTCTTTGACTGTGAACAGGAGCAGAAAGGTTGTAATTTAACTGCTGGGAGTGCCATGAAGACATTGGATGTAATAATGGCTTTTGCTATCTAATTTGTGTAGGGATTTGCCTGGACACAGTTGATCTCCATAGGCCTTAATGCTACACTGCCTTTGAACTAGAGCGAGAGCGAATGAATGAGAGGTGCGAGCCTGCGTTAAAACAGCAGATGGAGTGAAAGCATTCGCCCCGGAGTATAAATGGACTCTTTAACCTTTCTATTCCAGGATAAGACGTGCACATAGCTAACGGTTACAACGCATGGACGAGCTTGCGGTAAAATTCAGCTTAAAGGTCGATAAAAGTTCACTATCAAAACTACTGTAAATGACAGTATTAGCAAAACAGAATTTCAGGCTTTAGGTGATACAGTACGCATCATCAGTTCTATATTAATGTGTCTAGTTTCAACGTTGCTTGGTAACCGCAAAACAGCCTGCACTCAGGCTAATGAACTATATCACTTGCCAGAAGAATTGTTTATTGTAATTATCATTCATAAGAAACAATTCTTGGTGCTTATTTCATGATCACTGTAATTATTCTCATTATTTTAAGTAATAAATTGAATTGAACAAATTATTTTATAATACAACTGTTGTCACCACTTCATGCTGCCCAAATGCCCATAACTGACCTATTAATTCTCCTTAATAGGGATGTTCATTTCCGTTATTTTTCCTAACCGACAGCCGGCGCTTGTTGACTGATTATTAACCGCTAACCGGCAAGATTATTTTAAATTAGAATTTAATTATTTTAGAATGGATAAGTGTCTGTGACCCGTTAAAAATACCAGAATTTGTTTTCCAGTGATTCATTTTACATGCGCAAAAAGCAGCAAACAAAACATGAGGATTATATAATAAAACTAGGCTATATATATAATAAATGAATAGGACTATACGATAAATATTTTTACTTAATTAACAAAACGAAAGAAAAAACTGCAACTAGTATGCAGAGTTTTGGCTTTTGTTTTTTGTTTTTTTTTGTGCTGTGCGAAAGCAAGGCGGCTTAAAGCGGCATCCTATTTTTCTTTATTTTACAAAAGCGCAAAGATTTGTTTTTATTGTGAATGTACACAAATAAAAGCAAACCATTTACAGTTTTGATTATCTGTATGACTACAAGAAGATGTTCCCACAGTTAAGCATTGCTTGACAAATGCAGCCTTTTCATTATCATAATAAAATACAGTCAGCCACACATATGGAAAAATCACTCTGCTTAATCATTATCAACGTACTGGCATGATATTAAGCCAAACAAATTGTCTTATGTGGACACTGGAATGCGAGTGAAGTACAAATCCAGGTTTATAAAATAAATACATCTTGAATATGTAAACATTTGGATTTTTGTCGTATGAGAGACCCAATGTTAGTTTCAGTTTCGCTTTAGCCTAAATGAATTTGTTTTGGCTTGTCGTTTAATTAGGGCTGGGCGATAAATCGATAACGATAGAAGGCGAATCGCCATCATTTACCACAGATTTACTGTAGTAACACTAACTGCACAGTGGTATTGTGTCAGAAATGTGGGTATATTTAAATGTATTGATAGAGGAGTAATGGAATATAATTACAGTATTTTTTATGATTAAATAGCGTTCAAAAAATGCTATATTATTAATATTATCAGGTAACACAAACCTATTGTTTCTTGATTTTAAACAATGTTACTCATTAAAACATGCAAAGCTAAGAAATTATTTTTTTTCAGTTAAGATATTTATTTTGTTAAGAAAAAGGGCTAGAAAAAGTGTGATGAATTAAAAAATGAATCATGTGATGAATCATGTTCAGGCCATAAAAATATTTTAAAGCCACATTTAACTGTCTGGTTTTTAACAACATTCACATTGTAGCAAAATCTGCCTTTAAACTTGAAAGAAATAATAAAAAAAAATTACATTTATCGTGATAATTATCAATATCGACTGATATGAAAAAAAAAAAAATTGTGATAATTTTTTAGCCATATCGCCCAGCCCTACGTTCAGCATAGCCTAGCTTCTTACATTTTTCATTCTTGTTCTTTTATAAATACTGTTAAATTGAAAGGATTTTTTGTAGAGTGAGGAGAACTATGTTCGCGTCAGCATCAGGTCTATTTCTGAATGTAATAATAAAATATGACTTAATGTTATAGGCCTGCATGATTTTGTTTCTCCCATAAATTTCATTTTATTTTAACCATCCTGCAAACATTTTAAAATATTTTGAGAAATTACTAGACAAAAAAAAAACAATTATAAATTACCTTTTAAACCATTTAACTGATTGTATTAATCAGTCAAAAGTTTCGTTTAACAGTTAACTGGTTAAAATGAGCATCTCTACTCCTTAACTATCATAAAACCACTTTAAAGAGGTCATGAATTGAGAAAACATACAAAACGTCATTGTGCTATTAAAAGAAGCTGTACAAATGCACAATGGATCTCTTCGCACCACAGAAAGCAAAAACTGCAATTCCTGACCGCTTCAACAGGCACATCTTGTGGTTTAATGCGTTACTTAACGATTAAAATGCATGAATATGTCCAGCCATAGACAATTAGGCATGAAACTTTAAGTGTAACGACAGGAAAATGTGTTTCACAATCTCTTGAGATAGAATTCGCATACATAACACTGACTGGATGTTTGACCAAATTCAAAATTAGCAAAGAAAATAGGCCAGCTTACAACTCCAGGGAAGCTGAAATAATTCTGGTCTGTGTGTGTATGCGTGTGGGTCAGGTTTTGCCTACATTGTGAGGACTAAATGTGCCCTGAAGGATAGTAAAACCTGAAATCACCTACGCCAAGGGAGCGGCAACCATCCCGACGAAGAAAATGGCTTAATAATCATACTTTCTGTGAAAGTTGGCTTTAGGGGTAAAGTTAGGGGACAGAAACTATCACAGTTAAAGAAAACTCTTCACCTTGATGGAAAAAATGCACTTGCATGTGATCAAATTTGGCCTATTAATTGTTTTGAATAACGGTCCGCATGGCAGAGCGCCGACAAGCCCAAAGCTGTCAGCCTGGACCACCGCAAGAACAGGTGTTAGCTCTAAGGTAAAAACCGAAAGCTGTTCATCCATCAGTCTCGTAGTTAAACAGTGTCTGTCCACCTCACTGCAGGAGCTAAGAGCTACACATTTATTTTAGCCCTGGAATCTGCGGCCAGTTACACTAGCTGCTAGTTTGCCGTTGTTTTTCCAGTCTGGATGTGGAGCTCAGGCTTACACGAGAGCAGATGTGCAGCTCTAGCGCAGCTGCGACTCTGTGAAATGTATTTACCAATGTGCTTCTTTGTATAATAAAAAACAAGTGTCATTGTCTTAAGTCTTTTCATCGTAAGAACAACATCCTAGTGTAGAGGAAGAGAAAGATCTTCCATTTTTATGAAAGCTAAATTAAAGTACAGTGTTGAATCAGACACTATAAATCCGGGTTCCTAAGTGACAGTTCACTGGTGGTAACCCTCTATCACACCATCTGCCGCGCCTCCTGTGCTTATATATACGGGATTATTTCCTTAAGGAGCTTGTGGTGCCAAAAGGACTGATGCTTTTAATTGGAACTCAAATGCAGTGCAAATAAACACATGCAGATGGGTACAAACACACACACACACACACTGGCGCTTACAGAAAGCACAAGTTCTGCATTCCAGAGGCTGGCAGCAGCTGTTGGCAAATAATATGAGGTAATGTGTGACTCTTTAAAATCATTAAAAAGGCAGTTCCCTAAATACTCAGAGTGTCGAACAATTAACTGAAATAAACTCTGTTATACCGTACTGAAGAGCTATACTAAGAATTTTATACATGCTGGCCCTGATTTACTAAGATCCCAAATAAAGAGTGTTAATTTGCTTGTGAAATCTATTAAACATATTGTGTGTGAATCACTAAAAATAATTGTGCAAATAACTACTTGTTCAAGCAGGTTGGATACACAAAAGGAGTTTTTTGCATGCCGCACATACACCAGATGTATGCTCTTCTGTTCTCTGTAAACGTTAGTCTCTATTACTAAATACAATTTTATTTAATTGTTTATTTGATAAAATTATTAAATTATTAAATTATAAACATTAAATAATAAAATAACATACAATAGTATTGTTCACATTATGAATTCTCTTATGCTTTCTCTAAATGTTAGCCTCGCTCACTAAAATAATTTAATTTTATAAAACACCAAATTATAATAATAATTAATAAACTAAAATGAAATAAAATACAGCCACTATGTATTCACTATACAGTCTCAATTCTACAAACATGTACAGTTAGTGATTCTTTCTTACACTCTTTTTATAGTTTTTGCAGACTATGTATTTAAATAAATAAATAAATAAATAAAATAAAATAAAATTGGTCGCACTATGGATTTTCTTGTGCTTTTGCTAAATGTTAGTGTCTCTCACTAAAATACTCTTTTTTAATTATTTAATTTTATAAAATACAAAATAATAATAATAAATAATAAACTGACATTACATAAAATACAGCCTCTATGTATTCTCAATATAGTCTCAATTCTACAAAAATGTACAGTTAGTGATGCTCTTTTTCAGTCTTTTTACAGTTTTACAGACTGTTTATTAAAAAATAAATACAAACAAATAAACTAAAAAAATGAAATAAACTAAAAAATAAAATAAAATAAAATTGCACTGGATGAACTACGAATCGTCTCTTTCACTAAAATACTTTTTTTTTAATTATTTAATTTTATAAAATAAATAAACTTAAAAAAATAAATAAAAATTAAAAAATAAAAATAAAATTAAATACAGCCACTATGTACTCTCTATACAGTCTCAATTTTACACAAATCAAATCTACAAAAATGTTCAGTTAGTGATGCTCTCTTACATTCTTTTTGTAGTTTTACTAATAGTACTAATAGTAATAGTACAGACTATTTATTAAAAATTAAATAAAACAAAACAAAACAAAACTAAATACAGCAGTATTAGCCACACTACGTATTCTGTTTTCAGTCTCAATTTAGTCAAAATAACAGCACACCACCACTTACATTACTACCTGCTGTATTAACTCAAAATAATTTGCTCACACAGTTTCTGAAATTACTTTCAGGGTTGATAAGTCCTGTGCTATAAATTCAGTTCCATTTAATCCATTTGCACTGACACCGGTCTTTACTGTGCACTTGTGAAAGCACACCACAAATTACATATTCATTAAACCCACCAAGACGACCCACTTCAGGTGTCTGAAAGACACAATCCTCAATAAACGGCATTAAAAAGTTAAGGCCAAAAAACTTTTCAGAAAACATTTTTCGCATTACACCCCCCTCACATAAACCTTTCTTAGGTTACTTAACATGTATATTACACTGTTCTCCTCAAGGGAACCATCATCTCCTCTCTACGATTTGGGTGAATTCAGGTCTTACCACCACGGTGGGTACATTTGGTCCTTGCAGTGTAGGCAAAACCTGACTCACACACACTTACACACACTAAAACCAGTCATAATTGCAGAGGCAACACCTGTCATATGATTGCCAATCTACATCCAGCATCTCTATCCCACGATGCCAACATGATGGTAAGGGTCTGGACAGTGCTCCCACCAGAGGCAGCCAAATTGGACGTTTCACCTCACTGCATGACTACTAGAGAGCCACTCCAATGGCGGACCTATTAGCAGGACAGATATAGCTCTCCTGGGAAGACGGCGAGAGAGAGCGAGCGAGCGAGGGAGAAACAGGAAGAGAGCGAAACCCAACGGAGGGGTTGGATTTTACCCGGCATACTAAGTACGAACAGTATATTTCTAGTTATCTATCTTCATTTCTGTCAACTGGTTTTGGATCACACCCACATTAACCTCAGCTATTAAGTTCCTCTTATTCGCTCCTTAGCGCTGCATTAAAATCTAATACTCAAGACTAATGCATTTCCTACCATGGCATTTTTTTTAACATTGTGACAGGCTAACAGGAGGGCCCATTTGAGACAGATATGCAGAATAAGAGGCTACGCCAAGTCCCCTGGGTGGCGGCATTCATTACAGTATTGTATTAAAAATACAACCGCGCTGAATAAGATATTGATCAAGCCGGGTGGACTGTGAAGCTGCCTGCAGAATTGCAATAACAGTGTAGAAATCATTTGCTGCAATTCATTGCAGCCTAAATAATGTTTTGATAAATTACATGCCAACAGTTAGACAAAAAAAAAAAAAAAAACATTTTTTTTTTTTTTTTTTGAATTACAGATTACACACTTTTTAATCTTCCCCCTTTTTAACCCTCAGTGACACTGGGAGCGAGGAAGACATCTGTGTTTCATTTGTCTTTGTGTGTAAACTAAAAAGCAGCATTGTGTTGTCTGTCACTAAATTTGATGTTCTAGTCGACGCGCTCTGTGATTTGGCTGTTGCACAGCTGAAGCTCCTCTTTCGCCTGTTTTTTTTCCCTGCCGTGCACCTGATGGGTTTGAACAATTTGCTCGGCTGGCAGAAAAAAGCATAATCAATCGGGAGATTACAGATAAAAGGCTTTAAAACCAGCCGACCAAGGCACTTTCTACTATAACAATTACACCTAGGCCTACCTCAGGTAGCGCCAATTAAACTGCGAACGAGTGAGGGGGAAGAGAGAACGAGACAAAAGAAGAGAAATGGACAGAAAGATTTTATAGTGGAGTTGAAACACAGCAAAGTCAAGGCAAGTCATTTGGTGGTCAAACTTCTTGTGCATCTATTTCTATTACCATTACAAATGCTTGGGGTCAGTAAATGTAGTTTGTTTGTTTGTTTTAAAAAAACAAAGCAATATCGCACGAGTAAACTTGAGAGATGGCTGTATATTGGCACGGCTGTGATTCGCCATAGGAAATCGCAGCGTGTCGATATACAGCCATATCTCACGTATACGAGTGTGATATTGCGTTTATACAACATTTCGACAGCACAGGTGTGTAAATACGTAAAATAACAATGGAGTGTCTTTAAAAGCCCTCTTTTGTGCAGAGCTACTTACTTCCGCCACGGATTCAAATCTTAAGTTGATGTTTAACAGCTGAGCTCAAGCCTCCGTTACTAATTCCAAAACATCACTTTAGAACTAGTAACGAAGGAACATTGAGTTGCTTCATTGAAAGCTTAATCTATTACTGTATTAAAAACTCAACTCTTACGAGAGAGAGATGGACTGGGTGAGTGTGATTACTAAAGTTGGGTACCGTTCACATTTTAACCAGTATGGTACCGATATCGGTACCTGAAATTCAGTGCCAGTACCCAACAGTACCTTTTTTTCAGTACTCTCTGTGTAATAACAAAAAGATGTATTTCATTGAAAAAATAAGCCCAAAACAGGTTAGTTCATTTGATATTTCCCTCTTTTCCTCCCTTTCCTTCTCTTTTATATAATTTGTAAAAGCATCATATGCATTTTACTTTCACTTTCAAATTAGCGGCAGTTCTGTGTCAAGTAATTGTTTGTTTGGGTTTTCCTCTTTTTCTTGCTTGCCTTCGCTTTTAAATAGCTTGTAAAAGCAATTTTACTTTCTCTTTCAAATTAGCGGCAATTAGCCATGGATTCAATTCAAGCAACAACAAAATACATAAACTCACAGAACTTGTATTAACAAAACAATTTAAAATATTTTAAAATATAAAATAAGAAATTACTTAGGCTAGGCTACACAAAGTTTAAATAGCCTAGGTATACAAAACTGAAAATCAGCAAACACTGTGGATCCAAATAAAGAAACATAGAACGCTTATTAGCAAAAGGAATAAGTAAGCTTGGAGGCATGGCATGCATGTTGATGTAAAATAAATTAAATAAAATACACAAAGTTTAAATAAAGTAAAAAGCAGCAAACACTGTGGAACCAAAATAATAAGAAACAAATGTTTAAAAAAAAAGTTCCAAAATCGCCTTAGATAAACGGCAAAAGACAAAAGGCTTTTCAAAATCCAAAATACTGCCAAACAGGCGCTTTTGCATTTCATTTCTTCTGCCACTGTCTTGTCTTTCTCACCTCACTCTTCGTGTCAGTCAGCTCAATTCACTCTCCTCATTACATTAAATCAGACTCCTGCTGCTGTTCTGTGATGTAAACAAAACCACATCTTTGCCATACATATATACTTTTGATTTATTCATACAAAAATTGTGGCATTCCGTGTTATAGAGTAATTCCGTTTTTATGAATGAACCCCACAATCTCGTCCTTCGTGGAAACCATATGGCCATATGTGTGTGTTTAAACGAGTTGCAGGGGTGACATCACATCACAGGGTCTCTCTATTTCTCTCCCTGTAATGTACGTGACCAGATGTGCTCTCAGGTACTGAAATTTGGTACAGATTAAGTGAATCAGTACTCGGTAGTACCGACGCAATTTGGTTGGTACCCTTAAAAGTACTGAATTCGGTACCCAACCCTAGTGATTACCTGCATCTGATACAGCATTCATTCTTCAGATCGGTCTCATATTCACAATAAACATTAATTTGCTGAGGAAAGCGTTATCTTTATCGTAATGTTCATTTCCTTTCATCTGTTAGGGGTGTTTTTGCTGCTCAGTGCATTTGTTTGCTGCGTCAAGCTGTTGTTGAAACTAAAAATAACTTCTGTTTATAGCATTAACTTTTAATGTAAAAGTCTTTACTGCTGGCAATGAACAACGCAATGAACTAAAATCACAATCACGAATGCGCACCATTTCTCAACATTAAACACTATTAAACACTATTATTTATATAAAAGATTATTTATTGAATAATATTATTTAATAAACAACAACAACAGCCATCATAAAAGTTGCTAGGCAATACAGTCAAAAGTACAAAGGCAGCTCTCTGACATACAGCATTGAATTTACATAACCATGAGATTTTGCCAAAACCATCTTCTCTGGAACGAATAATAGATTAATGAGACCAAAAACTACCGTTGGATTTACCCATGACGAATTACATCTCATGTTAAACCACTATAGAGACATCAGAGTCAGCGGTAAATTCCAGAAGATCTGGCTGAGGTGAAGTGCTCTCGGGTGGGTTCATGAGCACGCAAATTTTCAATCTTTATTAACAAACTGCATATTTGAATTATAAACAAGTACATTCTCGCCAGACAAGCTGTGTGACATAGAAACAGTAATATTTATAAAATGATACTGGATTTGGGCGTCCGCCAAGACACTTGCTGTAAGAAATACCACAAACGGAGTGATACAATTACAAACTGTGAAACGGCTGTTGGAGTTCTGATATCACTCTAATACCTCTTATCAGCCAATCAGATTCGAGGACCAGAAAGAACTGCTGTATAAATATACATAATCTATCTTATCTTAGCAACATTGCCAAAGGGTTTAAAAATCTGACCCAAGCAAACCACCACAGATGAAGCCTCAATATATAACGAAAATGGTAATGAAAGGACGAACTGCAATTTGTTCAGGGAAAAAAATGAAATTTATAAAAAAAGATATTGGAAAAATATGTCGTTTTCTCTTGGGTAGTGAGGAACGCATAAGCTGACAGCTGTAAAGCGTTCTGTCATCAAAACCGGCGAGTGCAGCCAGTCCCACACAAAGGCCAAGGACACCGAGTTCTCCTTCATTCACTCTTTCATCTTCATTCCTCCATCTCTCTTACACTCGCCTCCTTTGCTGCTTTCATTCCTTTAGTTTAAGCCATCAACCGGTATTCATGGCGAAGAATAGATGGGGGCAGTGAGGAGAGAGACAGAGAAAATGAGAGCAGCATTCAGCAAAAACATCCATATAAAAAATGTACTTTGTGTTTGCGTGTATGCAGAGCCAGCGTGTCCTATAGGTGATACAGGCGCTCGGCTGCGGCCTTGACATGGCGGAGGAGGGCTTGTAAGACGTTCTATAATAACTGAGTAAATCGTGGAAGTAGATGCAAAAACATTTATCAAGCAAACTACACTGACAGAGAGCACTTGCTGATCAGATGTAAACCACGAGAATAACGACACAAAGTGGTCCGAAAAATTGTACGATATACAGTCATTTATTCGTATACATACACTGCCGTTCAAAAGTTTGGGATCAGTATTTTTAATGTTTTTTTTAAGTCTCTTATGCTCATCAAAGTTGCATTTATTTGATCAGAAATACAGAAAAAACAGTAATAATGTGAAATTGCAATTTTAACAGACTTTAAAATATTATTTTTTTCTGTGGTGCAAAGCTACATTTTCCTGAGAAATCATTCTAATATGTTGATTTATTATCAGTTCTGGAAACAGTTGTGAAGCATATTTTCTTGGAACCTGTGATACTTTTTTCAGGATTCTTTGATGAATAGAAAGTTAAAAAGAACAGCACTTTTAGAAATCTTTCCTAACTATATACACTTAAGTTCAATAGTCTGCGGTCAATAATTTTTTCTTTTTTCTTCCTTTTTTGAATAAAATTAATACTTTTATTCAGCAAGGATGTATTAAATGGAAAAAAAAGTGATCAAAAGTAAAAACTTTTTTTAAGAAGAAGTTCCTATTATAAATAAATACTGTACTTTTTTTTAACTTTTTATTCATTAAAATATCCTGAAAAAAACGTATCACAGGTTCCAAAGAAATATTAAGCAGCACGACTGTTTTCAACATTGATAATAAATCAGCACATTAGAATGATTTCTGAAAGATCATGTGTCACTGAAGGCTGAAGTAATGATGCTGAAAATTCAGCTTTGCATCACTAAAATAAATTGTTTTTTTAAGTAAATTAAGATTGTAATACAATTTAAATTGTAATATTATTTCACAATATTACAGTTTTGTTCGGTATTTTTGATCAAATAAATGTGGCCTTGGTAAGCACAAGAGACTTCTCTGAAAAACACTAAAAATCTTACTGATCCCAAACTTTTGAAGTACATATGCATAGTTAAATATGCATTACCTTTCAAAACTTGTAGGTCAGTAAGACTTTTTTTATGCTCACTTAAGCTTGCATTTATTTACACTGTGCAATATTAATGCAATTTAAAATAACTCTTTTCAATTTTAATGCATTTTAAAACTAAAAATGTATTTATGTGATGCAAAGCTGGATTTTTAACAGCCATTACTTCAGTCTTTAGAAATTATTTTAATATGCCAAACTCTAATATATAAATTTGGTGATCAAAAAACATTTCTTAATATTGTCAAGACTAAAAGCAGTTGTGCCGTAACAGTATAAATATAGTTACTGTCAATTTTGATTAAATTAATGCATACCTGCTGAATTATTAATTTTCCTAAAAATAAACAAATATATAAAAATAAATAAATCCAAATCTATATACCCACATACTGTATCTACAGCTTTGTGTGTGCAAATGCATGTGTCGGCACCTCAGGTCTAAGCACTGTGAGTCACACTCATGGCTTTGGACAGGAAGAGAAAGTGCGCGTTTGTGTAAACACATTTGTGTAAAGCAGCCGGAGGAGTAATGCCTGCTGTCTAAACAGTGACCGTCACCATTACTGTTGTCAGGATGATGTCGTCAACATCTTTCTACATCGCTTCAACCATATGGCCCTTTGCTTCGTTTGGACTAACACCATACAAACACAGTAAAAAAGCTTTTAATACTAAAATAAAGAAACTCGCTGGTCTGCAGAGCGCTTTTTTTTACATCCTTTTCAGGCTATTCAAAACGCTTGCATTAGCCATATTATTATCCATTATGGTGCATTTGCAGAAATTTTGAAGGGCAGCACACTATTTGTACCAGCTTACCGTCTGACAAAAGAGCACTAGCAAAGAAAGTAAAATGTACTGCTGGCCTGCACATATCCTATTCTCGTGCAAAGTGCCGAGTAAACGGAAAACACGGACCCAGTGCCACGTCTTGTTTCCACAAAGCATTGTGGGCAAGTGTGCTTTGAGTGCAAAACATATACAGTGCGAGTTTAGGACAGGACTGCCCTTTAAGCACAGACTCTGCAAGGCATTTTTCACTCCTTTCTGATCTCACTCTTGCTCTCCATCTCCGAATAGATGCAGAAATGGTCAGCGCAGGTGTTATTTTCCAGTGGCCCTAGCAGCTCTGCAGGTGGACTATATGCTGGTCACGCAGTCCATTATATCCAGCACATGCGCGATACTTCCAGTGCTCCATTTTGCTAAAAATGGGAGGCAATTTGAGAATATATAACAGCATAAATTCAATAGCAAAAATGCACGCTTTAAAAGATTGCCTCCCGCTGAGTCAAATGTACATGAAAAAGAGGTCGGTCTATACAGCGACTCCCAGGGCAAGTGCCTCATCTTTGACAAACAGCCAGACCGAACGCGTGTGAACCGAACAATAGAACCGCGAGGGGTGATTGACCGAAGTGAGTCGAGAATGATTGAACGAGCATGCTGGGAAAATGTGCCAGCCCTGAAACTCGGAACAGAACCGAGGGAGCAGAGGTGAGTCTTCGGTAATCACTAACAAAGATTGGGTTCTTCGTGTCAGCCAACAGACCTGAAAGTATGCTAAGTGAATTTCTGAAAAAAAGATGTACATCTGCTGCCGCAGCGATGCTCCGCTCCGCTCCACGCGTGCTTGCCGACCAACGTTGAAAAACAATAATCACATTCGAGATCTGGCACATTCAGAGTCATGCAGAGCTGTATCCGGGAACATATTTCTCAAGTACTCACCATGGCCAGATGACAGCAGGGTATCTACAAGTGAGAGAAAACAGAGAGATGGTTAGAAAATGAAAACAACTTTTACACACAACTCAGATACTAGCAAATACCCAACAGAATTCAGTACAACAAACTCTGACAATATGCACACACGGGGTTTAACATAACATATTAAGTCACCACGAGAGCAGAGACAGGTTAGATTTACAATAATTGTGCTATTATAGCTGGGTAATTGAGTTCAAAATTGATGTTCAAAAACACTACATTCAATTAACTGTAAATATATGAAAGTCATTGAATTGTTCGTTCAACCAATTCATTCAAAAACTAAGATTTGTTTAACTGACTGTATAAAAAAAAGAGTGAGTCATCCAATCTTTAATTTAACTGATTCTTTCAAACACACTAATTCAATATTAAATGGATCAAATGAGTCTTTTGAATCATTCATTCAACCAATTTGTTCAAATATACTGATTTATTAAGGAACAAATCAAGTCACTTTCTATACGAGTAAGTAATCTGAATTGTTCATTCAACCAATTTATTCAAAACAGAGATCTGTTTAATGGATTGTTTATAAAAAAAAAAAAGACTGAGTCACCCAATCCGTAATTTAACCGATTCTTTCAAACACACTGATTCAATAATAAATTAATCAAATTAGTTATCTGAATCATTCGTCCAAACAATTCATTCAAAAAGACCGATTCAGAAAGAAAACAAGTGAATCTCTGTATGACTCAAAAAATCATTAGTTTTATTTTTTCAAAAGAAGAAAAAAAAAAATCATTCAGGAACAAAACACTACTAGTATGTGTTGCTTGGAGTCACAACAGTTGATTCCGCTTTGGTTTTGTTTGGAATCATTTCTATTAGAAAAGCAAACTGCACAAAGTAATTGGCAATATTAGCTGTTTCCATCTCTGTTTTTATGTGCATTTTGAAGTATCACATCAGAAACAAGTGATGGAAACGAATCCCTTGATTCGCAAAAAAGTTTTTATGCTCACTTGAGGTGTTTTTTGACCAAACTAATTCACCATATAAATTTCTCCATACACATCAAAAAATGTATGTGACTTTGTGCTATGGGACTGCTTAAACTGACTAACCAGTGGACCAATCTTATTACACAGCATCTGAAATGTTGTTATGGTCATTCCTAAACGCCTGAGCAAAATCTGTGGCCCAAGTATTTCTGTATAATTGTCTCCCAGAACTGTCTTACATGACTGCGTTCCCAAACAGCAGGCATCCACCTCTGAAAGCAATGACTGCAATTATTGTTTCGTCTACTTGCTCTTAGGCACAGGTAATTTATAATATATGAAAATGATTATATTCAGTGGCTTCTCCTACTTTTCTTAGTGATATATAATGCCAGTTTATCAGGGAGTGATGATTTTGTTCTCTTTGACTCGAATGGAAACGGTGCTTACTCACTAATGTTTTATGCGATATTCCAATTTTGTTTTACTTTTCCACAAGTTCGGATGGAAATATAGCTATAGTGTCAAAAATATTTATTAACCCAGTAATACTGCCAAATCACAGCCAGAATTATTTAACAACTGCACTCTTAAGATTATAAAGCTAGCTACGGAGAATAGCCCTGCTCTTGTACATTGTCCAAATAACTCTTGCAAGGTTTTCCCCTTTATTTTTTGTTTTATATTTCAGGAGTTCCACTTCAGTCTCTATGGGAAATGAGGAAAGAAGAATTCGAATTTCAACAAGCCAGCTCAACTGACTGCATCTTTTCGGTTGAAATACAGTTTTGTCTCCAAGTTCATGCAGTTGTTCATCGGCGAGTATGCAATCCATGTTTCAAAACTTCTGCACAGGAAAAAAAAAAAAAAAAAAACACACACAGAAAATCCAGAGTGCTGTAGGTCTTCCAAACAATGTTCCTTTATTCTACATGAATAACAATTTCTCATTTATTCAGTATCTCATCCCCCACTGCTGCGAATTCAGGCAGTTCCTCTCTCCTCCCCAAGGCTTCACGCAGACTCATTGGCACACAATCTGGGCATTTTGGCATGGATGCAGACTCTAACGCTGTGTCTGAACTCTCGCCCATGCCTAAACCTTGTAGCGCTCACCAGGAGATGACTAACAATCACTGTTACGATTTCAGACTCCCAGCACGTACAGGGGAAACTTAGCCAACTGTAAAACATCAAGGAACTTGCTTCTGCCCTGAAAGAAAATCTTAAAAATAAATATTTCTTTCATTTGAATAATGAACTAAGAAACTCTCCTCCACTGATGATTCATTCGAGACGCAGACACACGTTTAGGTTCAATTAAGCAGCATCTGCCTGAAGAAAATAATTGTATAAAACATTTGCAGCATTCCAAGGACCCACTCAGCCTTTTCTGTCTATGCACCGTCTGTTCCCTTGAGTCGCACGCTCCCGTTACGCGTCTAAATCGCTCTTGCTGGATGACTATACGTGCGTTCTCTCGTACATCTTCAAAACGGAAAGGTCATTGCAATTTATTTCTCTCTCTGAAAATACAGATTACTTCGTTTCTTGTTCAATAGTGTTTTCGGTCACTGCCCACGCACAGCAAGAAACACCCAAACTAAAGCCATTGTGAATGTTTCTTATGAACCGTGCAAGTTCTTCTTTACATCTCGCCTCTGTAGCGACGTGACAGAACGGCAAGGTCTCCGAAGATCCTCTGCAACACATTACTGAACACGTTCTTGTAACAATACCCAGCCAATATAATTAAAACCATACTAATGAACGAGCAAATGTACTAAAGTTTCATTTTAAGTGCCGACATACTGCACAATTCTGCTGGGTCTTGTTAAACCAAGTAGAGGGAGACAGAATGAAAAAGAAGACGATGCAAAGAAATGTATCTACCAACAAAACACTCCCACAACAAAAACATGAATAATTCATTGCGCAAATGGCAACAAACAATATTCCGTTCCACATGGATTTCTGTATTAATTGGAGTGAGTGTAGTGAGAAGTGGAAATTTCCATGTTCCTCCATGTCTTTCTCCCTACTGGAGAGAAAGCCGGAAAGTTGGCTTCATACAAATTAATTAGTTGTCTGATTATGAAAAACAACAATGGACTTTATTGTTTTCTGCCATTTGTTTGTTTTGATTAATTATTACTAATGGATTGCGCGCGGAATAACAATGAGGTAAAAACGTTCTTGATTGCTTAAATATGCAGAAATACACTGCTGAGGGTTTATGTATCAGAAGCAGTGACAGTGAAAATAAACATTATGCTAGAGAACTGTTTGCATTATTTGAGCTTCACCAGACCTGGAACATACACATGCAGGTTTAATGTTTATTGTCACTACATTGATAGGAATGTGGGGAGCCAAACAAGCTGGATTTGAAACCGCATCTTCCACATCAGCACATTAGCTGTTTTTTTTTTTAATCTGAATAATGTAAATTGCCATATACAGCCACAAAAATGTGGGAATCACAGTGTGTTTGCTTTAGTAAATTGCTTTTGTCCATTACCAATTATTTATGTGCAACAGGATTAAGCCAGCATATGCTTTACGCAAACATGCCATACTAAACGTGTACTCATGTCGATGGTAATAACCTTCAGTGCTCAAGGGGGCAGCAGAGTTACCTTCAAATGTCTTTGCAACTATAGTAGGTTGTTACTGTAACCATATACCTTAAACAGTATCGTTATTCAAATTAAGCTAATTCGCAAAGCAAGATTCTCAAACCGTTGCTGTAAAAGTAGCTGACCTGAATTAAAAAAATGGCCATAGAAGAAGACATTTTATGCTAATGCCAGAAATAGCAGCCACTGTGGCAAACCTAAAGGGATGGTCACATTAGGTTTTGTGGACAAAAAAGGTCAACTGTCTATTGTCACAAGTAAACAGCTGATGCTCACACAGAAATCACCTTCAAACCAAGCAGCTTTCTGTCTGATTTTTCTCCATATAGTGGACTTCAGTAGGAGTCAATGAGTTGAAGGTCCAAATTGCAGTTTCAATGCAGCCTCAAAGGGCTCTACATGATCCCAGCCGAGGAACAATGGTCTTGTCTAGCAAAACAATCAACAGTCATTTTCTATGACTGAAAAAATGCAAGATGAGCATTTGTGGTTAAAAAGTATATATTTTTAGAAAATGATCATTTCGCTAGATAAGACCCTTATTCCTTGGCTGGGATCGTGTTAAGCCCTGTGAAGCTGCAGTGAAACTGCAATTTGGACCTTTAACCCGTTCATACCCATTGAAGTCCACTATATGGAGAAAAATCCTAGAATGTTTTCCTCAAAAACCTTAGTTTCTTTTCAACTGAAGAAAGAAAGACACAAACATCTTGGATGACATGGTGAGTGAATTATCAGGAGTGAACTAATCCTTCAAGAATGATTTTTACATTTTCCGTTGTTTCAGTGTGGATGAGAAACTTTTGAAAAAAGTTTGGAAACGCTAGTTTGGATGGAGATTTTAAAGTAAACACTGCTTTCAAATGTATCCAGATTAATGCAGACATTGCCTTAGACGAATCTGTGCTGGTGTCACCATGAGTCTTCTTGACTAGCCCAACCAACTTCAGTTTTCCTGGTGAGCTGCAAGAACATTCATGCTGGTCTTTTTTTACCAGGGTAGGCTTTATGTTATCTATCTGTGGAGTAAATCCGGCAGAGTCTGATCTTCTGGATCTAGCTTTAGTATGGATAATGTGAGGATGGAAGTGCAAACCATCATCTGAACTGTCCATCATCTGAAGTCCAAAGTGACCAAAGAATATCACTTTCAATCTAATAACCAGGCTCAGTAGATCTGGAGCCTTCAGGCATCATCTCATATCTCTAAACCTTTCCCAGTTGTGGGTGCAGCCTCTCACAGTCATGTGACACACCATAAAAGAGGTAATATCCTGTAGGTGTGACATGGTTAAATCTGGCCGTGTGCAAGCGTCGAGCAGATCAGGAGGATTTCACACATTCAGCGAGGTAATCGAAAACAGTCTCCACAAACATACACACACACATGGCAGAGGTAACAGAACAACAGAGGGATGCACGTACAGCACAAACAGATTGTGAGGGTAATTCAATTTCCTGCTGCAGCGCTGAGGCTCAAATGGTCTCCATCAGTGGTTCAATCAGCGGCTGGTTCTGTAATTTCCCCAGCTGGACTCTCACCTCGTCTCACGCATTGAAGGGATGCACCGGGCCAGTGCTGATACTCCAGCAAAATACTAAAGTACAGAACTAGCACTTTAGACGATACAGTAGAATGGCGTGATAAGACGGCACATGGCTTGTTATACCTCTTGTTGCTAAACAAAGGAAGATAAACCCTTTACGACACAACTAAAGGACTAGCACTGAAAAACACCACTGGAAAAGTGTAATACTAAACCGCTGGAGATTTGTAGCTAGAAATGGATGCACTGCTGAAGCACTACATTAAACATTTTCAGAGAGAGACAGGTGCATATATACATAATTAAATGAATATTTTATGTAAATTAAACTGTAAATGAAATTTTTATGCAAAATATATTTATTTATTGCCAACACTTCATAATAAGGTCTTATTTGTTAAACAGTAAATGAAAAGGTGTCCCTTTATTATTTAATGTAGCATGAGCAGTTTTTAATCTAAATTAGATTGTATAATTTTGAAATTTGAAGCAAAAACAGAATCGTCTGACTTCAGTTTTGTAAAACTATACATTAAAAATATATGCACAAAACAAACACAGCAGACGGGCTGAATGAGATGCAAATTCACTCTCTGACAGCAGGTGGCGCTTATGGAACACCAGTGATACAGCGTTCTCTTGGTTACCGCTGTAAACAAAGCACAGCTGCACTTATTGCTGCATCCCAATTCGCTTACTCTCCATCCTAAATAGTATTCAAAAAGATAATTAGTTGTCCCAAATTGTATGTTTTAAAAAAGTATGCGTTTTAAAAAGTCTACTACTTCCAGTTAGAATTTGAAGTGCAGATTGATGCACACTCTAACGGCTAATATTGCCCACAACACATTGCATGATTAGAACTACAAACCGCCTAAAAAGTGTTAAAAAAAACTACAAACATGGTGGATATGCACGAAAGGGGTTTGAGTGATAAATAATCAATGTCTAACCTGATGAAGAAATATTTAATGCTATCTGTGTTATATATTATCTGCAGCAACATTGTGAACTTTTATAATGATATGTTTGGTCATTAACTTTTAAATGCATCATTATGCAAAGCGTCCATTAATAACGCAGCTATGACAAAGTAGTATGTCCAAAGCTTGCCTACTATTCTGCTACATACTCAAAGTATGTACTTTTTCTTCACAAAAGGAGTACATACTTTTAGGCCATAGCATAAGTAGGCGAATTTGAACACAGCATAAGTATCGTTCAGAGGCAAGATAAAAAGCAAATACCATATACAGAGTTCTGGCATGAAACTCTAGATGGCACAGTCTGGTAGGTCTAGCTAAATCTGACCTGGCGACATCATTCCCACATAGCAGCTGATTGGTTCTTCCTGTATCGGTAGCCAATGAGCTTACTGCACAATATTTAAATACCTGGCTTTTGTTTGCCGTAGCAGTTTGCAGCGCATTTTAGAAACCCTCCACCTTCCCCAGCTCCACCTGTATAGATCTGCTACTGAGTGATTCATGTATGCTATATAAGGGGGATTATTCAGTATGTTATATGTGCAGCAGCAGTATTTCTTACATGCTTACAGCAGCATATTGTGGATGTATAGGCAGAAGCAAGTCTCGGTTCTTGCTCTGCCACAGCAGCAGCTGCGTAGCAGATCCATTCTGCCAAGACCAAATACATTAACAATGTCATGTACATTACCATGCCAATCCCTCCGAGAGCTAAACTTTTCTAAACAAGCTGAGTTATTACACAGAACACTAAAATCTTCTAGCAAACATAAACAACCAGACTTTTCTGAAACCAGCATTACTCGATCAACCAGTCAATTCCAGCATCAACGCATTTAGCTTCCTGAAATTTTTAAGAAAAATAAAACGAGAAGCAGTACAGCCGAGTTCTTTTCAAGGTTCACATGATGCTTAAACCAGTGTTTGAAATATGAAAGATAGGGAGCTGAAGTATTCCATTTATAAAAGGATTAAATTGCTACATCACAGTGCAAAAGCACAGTATTAGCTACAGGAACAGAGGGTTCAAAAAGGACTGCAAATTTATGAAATTACAGAGAGGTGAGGAGTCATTGCGGCAAGCGGAACTGAAGATGAAAAATTATCACAATGCCACATGTACGGTGCCACAGGGGTAAAAAGTTTCAAACAGTACAAAACTTTATTCCGCGTTATAAAACGACGCTGTGCGGTTGGATATATGGGTTTGTGGGTGCCAGTGCAGCAGTTGCTCTGTATTGCGTATTAAAATCTGCTGTAGTCCATCATATCACCAAATGCTTTCACATTTAAAGCTAATTAGCGCTGAAGTACTACATCACATACTGTAATAACCTGTTTTAATCGGTAAGCTGCATAGAGACTATACTAATAAAAGCCTTATGGTCAAATTTGACATTGTGATTCTCAGCACAAAGGCCTAACTAGACACAACTGGTGCTGATCCAGACTTTTGGTTTCAATAACTTCTGCAAATTAAGAGAACATAGACGTCTGACCATATGGCTCGCTGATTTTTGGATGAAAGTAAGCATAAATTCTTGCAAAGCTAAGATGCTCATAATATGCCTGCTTTGTCAGGAGCAAATTAATGCAATGCTGGTAAGATATTATTCTTTTTTGAGTAAGGAACTGCTGATGAACAATATTTATGAGTAAATCAACTGAGCCTCCTGTTATTAAGTTTCATCTATGAATGCAATATTACGCCCCCAAATCCCTTAATGCAGTTTTCACGATCTAAGAAAAAGATGAGATAAGAAATACATTTTCTTGCATCAGTGTTGATGGGTGGCCAGTATAAAGAAAGCAAGGAAAAGGAGAAACATTTTCAGTGTTGTGATGTCTACACAGTACATCAATGCATTTTGGCATCACCACAAAATATTTTCCCTCTTTTTTATACATGCTTGCATGTTTGAGTGAGTGTTTGTTTTTATGAGAGTGTTCTAAATGCGTATCGTTGACTAATTAGAAATGAAGGGTAGTCAGTCACAGTTTGTGAGTCAGTGTAGCACACAACCACACACATACACACACACAAATGTCACAACAGGAAAAAAGGTCTAAAAATCACTTTTGGTGCCGAACCATCACAGACTGAGGCAGATTTTTACTTAATGCAGTGCCTTACGAGCTGTTCAAGAATAGAGAGATGAAAAGAGAAAAATGCATCTGTTTGAAAGGTAGTTTGCTATATATGTCAGAAAAGAATGAGCTCAGGAGGAAAGGAGGTAAACAGTGCGTTTACACACAGAGTAACACAAATTCTCTTGACTACCAACAGAGAAAGAACTCCATGGGCTAGTGGGGGGCCAACAGCTTCATCAGCAGATTTTGTTATACATAATCATTGAATTGTTTTTCACTCGTTGCCTGCTGTTGTGACAAAACATTAAAAATGGGATGAGAGTCAGAAGTTCTGCAGTCATATATCTTACTGTAACACTGTTATGATAATAAGGCACCTATCAAGTAAAGTGGATGATTTCATACTCATCCACTGCACCACAACTCTTACGCTGCTTTTAAATTGAAAATAACCAAGGTTGGCAATCAACACTTGAAAAAAAAAAAATGAATGGATGAATGAATAAATAAATAAAACTATTATTAAAAAAATACAATGGCTGTGTCCGAAAGCTCTAAAATGCTGCCTTCGGAAGCAGCATTCCAAAGCAGGAAGGCATCAAGGAACGTCCGAATCCAAATTCTGCTTCACTTCCTGTCTCCGGAGGTACCTCCTTTTGATCGAATTTTGAAGGCAGCATAGATGTATCCTTCGCTGCCTTCGATTTCACACAATCCTGTGCGTGTGCATCATATAGGCTATATAAATAAAGATATTCTGGTGAAATTAAACGTATTACTTTATATAACAGATGACATCTTGACCATGATATACTTTATGAACAGTAATAGTGTAAAAAGCATAACAAATAATATTGTTTGTAATAATAGCGTTTTACAAAAATGTTAAAAGGGTTCAAATGAGTAGTAAATATGAATAATATTTACAACATACTACCAATAATAACGAAACAGCCACTAATAACAATGACCTGTTCTGCAATAATACTTGCAACAATGCTTTTATTTCATTCGTTGCCATCTTTTTTGATGCCCAGACCTTCAATGACAATGACATTCAGGTCTTTATGTATTATTAAATAATTTATACATAACTGTTTAAGATCGTTTTTCTACAAAATGTACAACTTAGCCGTTAGGTAACCATGCAACGACTGCACGTTCCGTTGCCTCTGAAGTCTGTCCGAAACGGTTTCTAGAGTGGCCTTCGAAGTCACTGCCTGATAAGGCAGCGAGGCAGCAAGTCAGCTGACCTTGCTTTCGGACGCGGCCAATTATAAAACGGATAGTTCCGGTCATTGATTCTGAATGGTTGAGCTGCATTCAAAGCTGTTGTAAATTACACTACAAAAATACACTGTTGTTTACTTTTGTGTGTTGCTTGGCAACCACAACTGTTTCTGAGGAACTACATTGTTTGGTGGAAGAATACTGTTTTTATTAATATCATTACACTTTATTAGCTCTGTTTTATTTTGTGAAACCTTACTACATATATGGAATGACCATTTTATAAAAGCAGTAAGCCCTGTGAAGCTGTTGTTTACAGTGAATTTAAACCAATGCCTCTTAGCTGTTATAAATTCACTGTAAACCACGGCTTCTTGGGGTTTATTGCTTTACTATTTAATTAAATTATTTTAATTTTACTTACCGTTCTTTATCCCTTTTTTGTTTTTGTTTACAGAATAAATCTCATAAACATGGACTATCAATGTAAATATACTGTAGGTATACAGTAAGTAAGCTTTACATTTATAA